>NW_010127329.1:0-778 GCF_000699245.1 Pterocles gutturalis | reverse complement strand
CTCTTCTCCAGGCTGCACACCCCCAACTCTCTCAGCCTGTCCTCATAGGGGATATAATGAACAGTAGGATTTCTAGGGTTTGGAAAAAACGCATTTTTGTGTTTTGATTCCCAGAGAATGCAGTTTTGTTTAAAATCCTTTTGTCTCACTTTACCAGTCCAGGATCAGGAAGGCTATGGATTATTTTTAGACAGCAACACTTCTCCAGCAGCAGAAGAGGAAACACCGACGGACATTGTTTGGCCCTTTCACTGGCTTCTCTTTTGCCATTTGGCTCTCCTGGGCACGTGTGAGACCCGCGAGCACTCTGAAAGGAAACCACAGCCCTTTTGTTACACAAGGACCGTCAGCCTTTCCATGATGCCTTTGGATGACCAAGGCATCTCCCCTCCAAAAATAAGGAATTATGTGCTCTTTTTTTTTTTTTAAACTTAGATACACATTCATAGTTATAAATACGATAAATAATGCATATTTCCTGGTTCCCAACACAAGTTCCTGTGTATGAGCAGGCACCTGATGGAGCTACAGATGTTGTAAATCTGCATGTGCAGGCTGGGTACATGCAGTGATCACATTTCACTTTGGAATTAAGGAGTTGTGCTCCATAGTACGAATTGTTGAACGTGTCCGGCTTGGATAAAACAGGAAGCATTTAGTCATAAATATAGCTGCCTAATGTGAATCTTATGGAAACCTTCTTCCAGAGTAGCTCTTAACTTTAATTACAGAAGATTTCAGGTTTACATGCACCACAACATGGTAGAAATCCATTGAT
>NW_010127328.1:16005-43505 GCF_000699245.1 Pterocles gutturalis | reverse complement strand
ATTCTGAGCACTGAACTACTCGCTTTTGTGTCTTTAATCCGTCGCTAAGTGGAATCTTTATTTTAACATAGTTTTAGAAAATTCGACATGTCAGAAGAAAATTTACGGTGGTATCTGTTCATGTTATTGTCATCTCAGATTACATCATGAGCACAATTATTGGTGTGATGCAGGAATAATACATACCGGGCTGTAATCTTGTACAGCTTTTCACCCATGCTATGCCCAATCTCTTGCCAGAGCTGCAGAAAGAAATTCAAGGGTAAGAAATGATATGAAACCTCTGTGTTTTTGCTGCTGCAACCAGCGTAGTAGTGCTGGTACTTCAGCCTAGGTAAACTCAGTGATTTGCTTTGCTGCAGCTATGGAGCTGCTCTGGGACCACCTTATGAGTCTTCTCCAGCATCAGGGATGGTGTGAACTGCTTGCAAAAGACTTCTGGGTGATGTGGGCAGCCATGGCTGAGGAGGAGGAGAAGGAAGTAACTGACCTGTTGCACCCAAGGGCAGCAGGGAGTAGAGCAGCCTAAGGTTTCTTGCAGTTGTCTCCCATGAAGGTGGTGATGGGGCTATGTAGCCTATCTGATTTCTCTGGCTGGGGTAAATTATGTCAGTTTAGCTAAATAATGCAAACTGGTCCTGAAATGCTGAGAGGACATTTTGAACAGTGAGCAGTAGCACTCCTTGTTCTTTATTTTGTTTAGGCTAATTAACCTAGCTCTAGTGGAAACTCAGAAGATCTGTCTACTCAAAGTAGGAGAGGCTTGGTCTTCATGCCTCAGATTTGTAGTTTCAAACGTGTAGGCACTTGTCCTCAGAAGGACTGCAAAGCTGTGTGTTGTTGTGTGGGGGCTCAGCGTAGGGATGCACGTGTCTATTCGTGCTACAAACCCTTCGTGTCCTCCAGGACCTGATTAGAAACCAGGGTTAAGTATTGGTGAATGTAGGTGTTGTGGATCCGTGTGCACTGAATTACTAAAGGTGCATGTGCAGGTGTGTGTACTTGCAACAGGAAAAACAGGACATGGGATGCCAATTTGTAGTTTATCTTATTGTTGTTATGCAGCATCTCAGCTACTTCCCAGAGAGGGAAACAAGACCCTGTGTAACTCCTCCACCACACAAAGCTGGGGAGTGTGAAGAGGGACAGTGGTTGTGGATGTGTGACATGACGTGAGGACACAAACTGAACCTCCCAAGGCTATGGAACAGGTTGTTCCCTGCTGACTCTAAACTCCACCCCTGAACTCCTCTCTGTGCATCAGCAAGTCCCATTGGGGTGCAGCCTGAGTGCTCCCAGTACAGCTCAGCGCATAGCACGGAGCAAGACCAGGGAGAGCTTTGGGGGTACCTTAGTGCAGAGTTTCCTTGACAAGGATCCCAAAATAAACACGTCTGTCTGTTCAAAGCTGCATGTGTGTAGATATGAAGTTCTGTCAGAACCCATAACAAGTCCTGCGGTCTATCCTTTCTTTTTCTATACTGTAGAAAGGCAGCTGTGTCTGTATCTTCAGTGGATTCTGTGAAACAGCAGCATCTTGGAGGAAGGCTGTCGGATCCCAGGCAGTTGTGTAAGGATGTGGTTCGTCACCTTTCGAGGCATTACTGTGGTGTGTCTGGACAATAGTGGTTTAGAGAAATGAAGGCTGGGAATTCTCCACTGTGCTGTGGAGTTTTTGACCTTCCTCTGCCTGTGAAGCTTCCTGTAGGGCAAGAAGTTCTTACTCCATCCTCAGCCTCATTTGTCCTGAATGTATTGCCAGACATGAGTTGGGCATGGGGCTAAAGGTTTGCCTCTATATGCTATTTCCTTAAAATACCTGACTGGTAGAGGAAAATATATGGGATATTCAGAATAAAAGAATTTAGTAATTCTTGGATAGTTTCATTCAAAAGTGAAGAATGCTGAGAAGGTGCAGACAGACGTGGTGTAACCTACCACGTCTGCAGTACTGCTTTCTACGGTTCCTCTGGCTCCTGAGCTGAATGTTGTTTAGTCAGGTGGGAAATCCTCCTGAAATCTATGAGCTTATTTCTGAAATGAAAATCAGACACATGACTGCAAAATTTGCTAAACTGTGACATGAGGCTTGAATGACACATAAATTATTATTAATAAGGTTTGCTTGTATGAGAGGAGCACGGTGCTAACATCGGTGGCATGATGGTGATGACAGCAGGAGTAGGGTACTCGTGGCTTGCATTGATGAAACATTGATCTGCTGAATCTCTTGATTAACAAATAGTATGGCTGGATGCTTTGAAATGCAGATTGGTAAGAAAGCCAAGAGTTGTTCATAACTTGGTCTGGAAAATAAGGACAGTTAAGGTGTTGCAGGTGTATTAGTTATCATTTAAGTCTAGTTTTAAAGCAGTGCACATGGTCCTGCAGGTTCTTTAGTCACAAAGTCTAGATAATAAAGCAAGTTTGGAAATGTATAATTTATGCAGGCTTATGGATCTGGAAGTCTGCAGATATCCAGTAGCAGTCAGTTATCATCGCTTCTGAAAATTAGCAAGAGTTTTGTTGGAGGAGGAGGTGGTGGGTTTTTGTTCTCCACTTTTTTCTTTTCCTTTTCACTTTTTTTTTTTTTTTCCTGGACAGTGGAAAATTAACTTGAAATGATTGTCAGATAATACTGTCAGAACAATCAATTTGGTTCTTACAGACATAATTATGAAAAAAACCTTGGACTTTTCAAAATAGGCACTATACACTGCAGACGTGTTTGGTACCTCCTTCTACAGATGCCCATGATCTTTCAAAGAAGCATTTAGGTCTTGAGGTTATTTAAAGATTCCTAATTTTTTTACTTGTCTCTTAGACTTTATTTAGCTATGCAAGATATCACCATATTCAGTATTTTTTATAATAAACATGTCTAGTCAAAGAAAGCATTAATGAAGCAATTCCCCAAATAAAACAGCCCATCATATCTGAGTTGCAGCAGAGAGAAAGTGTGGTCTTTGTAGTTTAATCAAGATCACAAGACTTGTTTTGAGCGTCTGTCATCTTTAATTTTACGGCACTTCATTTCAGAGTGGGACTGCCAGGGTCACATGCAATTAAAACACAGGCAAGATTTGTCTTGTGAAATCTTAACATAAAAAGTAATGTGTTACTCTATTTTAACTTTTCTACTGAACTCTGTGAACTCACTAATTACTTTTCCCCCTCTTGTCACCTTTTTGATATGACATGTATTTTATAAAGGAGATAGAAGTTTGGAATTTTTTTTCTATCATGCATATGATTGAGGATAACAAAATTAAACCATAGAAGAAAGGAAATGTATTTTTCAGAAATACATTTTTAAAAATATGTGAGCTTTGCTGCTTCAATTACAAAGGGACTGGAGGATCAAATTCTGGGAAATAACTATTAATCTGCTTAACTAGGGCAGGTAGAAGCGTAATAGCAGACCAGGGATTTTAGTGAGGCCAATCACACAGAGTGGAGTTTATTCTCTTGAGTGGGGTGACAGGGGAAGGGTAAAGGGACTTTAATGTGGTGGGCCATGAGAAACACTAAAAGCCGGTAGCTATGTAACTTCTTTATAGCTTTAGCCCAGTTGTTGCATCGTCGTGATCAGTAAATTGCATGGACCCTTATTAACCTTATTGATAAGGAGCTTAGGGAAGTCCCATTCAGTCCAGAATATATTCTTCTTTTTGTTCTCCTGTCTGTCTCGGTTTGCAATCCCGGTCTCTTTGTACAGAAATCCTTTATGTTGCACCTCAAAATTCTGTGCGAGTACTCTGCTCATTTAACTTGGAGCAAGGGAACCATAGAGCAGAAAGGGCTGGAGTACACATGGGGCCACGGACCTATTTAAATATAGCTGGGACACCTGGAGAATGTTTGAAAAATTTTCTTTTTAAAGAATCTTTTATATTGTTCTTCTTTCAGTGCAGCTGGGGTCTGTGGGGATCAGGGGATTATTTTTGATACCTGTCTAAAAGAGTTATGTCTACACTGATTTCCATCCCTTGCTACTAATTAACCTTATTGTATACAGGAAACAGTCTATTTAATACCTGCATTCTTTCTGTAATGCCAAGTAAAATGAAATCTAGTGTGAAATCTAGTTAGCATTTGCCTTTTTGAAGTCATTTTTGAGTTTCCAGTCCTGGTGACTGTGACCTCAAAACTGAAAGCTCTAAAAATGGTCCCGATTTCAGCTCAATGGGAGTTTCTTGAAGGTTCCCCATTCACCTGGACTTGCACATGTAGTAAATTGCCCATCTTGGCACTTAACAGTGTTTTCCCAGGAACCATCTATTTCTGGGTCACTCATAGCCCTGTTCCTGTAGTTCCTCCTAAGTAAAGGAGTCTCCTCCTTTCTGCTGGAATGGATCACACTTCAGCTGTTTCAGTGTACGGAGACTTATAAAAATTTAAATAGCAATGGTAAAAACAGATACATTAAGGAGAACAAGGAAGCATGTTTTAGAAATGTCACCAACAAATGGGGAGGACGATGAAGGTTAGCTAGGTGACCAAGATGAACTTAAACTCTAGAGCGGAGAGCAAAAATATGTCTGATGTACCATATTTTAAAGGATATTTAAAGCCTTAACAACACTGATTTTGATTGTGTCTGCTCCAACATGCAGTACAGGAGTCATTGCCATACAGCATGATTTCTGAAAAGAATATTCATTAAAATGTATTTTCTCATGTATTTAATGACAAAGCATTCCCCTGGACATCATAGGGCTGAACTGAACCCTGTGGTCCACCTTTTTTCCGCAGGTCCCTGACTGCATCCCTGATGAAGTCAGAACGAAAAGCAGGGTTTGATTTTTACAGGAGATTGGTTCAGTTTCTGAAAGAGGGCTCAGGTCAGGTGGCTGAGTCATTCTCTTGGGGACAGGCCAGCTGCGTGAGCTTGGGAGTCTTCAACAACAAAATCCTGATGAAAGGGCCGTCATTTAGTATTAAATTTGCTTCATTTAGTGTGAAATGATGATATAATGAACAAAGATAATCAAAACCAAGGACAACAAGAAAAAACTTCACCTTTTAAAAACTGACTGTGCACCAATATTGTCAGCATAGATACTAAACAAAAGTTGGAATTGTTCGTTTGATTTATTTGATAGCATTAAAACTCGGTGGAAATGACAAAGGAATAGGAGGTTGATATCTTTAGTTATCATCTGTTTGGGAAGAATGAGAAGTATTGTTTTCATTCCTTCTGGGGCCTGGCTATTGGAAATTGTGCTTGATGGCAGAAATACAGTCTTGGGCTTGAAGTACTGAGTGCACATAGGTGTCCATCCCTATGGCTAGGTGTCCATCCCTGTGGCTAAGTGGCCACAATTACAGCAGTGAGGATCCAAGGTTTGGTTTAAGGAGCCTGGAAGGTGTTCCTGAATCCTTCTGTATAACTAATCCTCAAGGAAAGGGTGAGAAATGTTTCTGTTTGTTTGTTTTCCTTCCATTTCCTGTATTTTATGCTTATTTTGGTCAATAGAGCAATGTTCATTTATGTTTTACACCATTCTCAAGAAAACACATTTTTTGCAGTGCAGCCTTTCCAAAGCCAACAGAAATAATCTGGCTTAACTATAAAAGATTTTATTATTATTATTTTTTTTTTTCCTTCTGCCTTTCCTACTAAGCTCCTCTGCAAAACAGCTAGAAATTTTCATTTTCAAAACATTAGTAGAGCAAATTGCCATCTTTCTGTGCACGGCATTCTCTCTGTACTCATCATCTGAATGATTCCGGATCACTCTCTGGCAGCGTGAGTCACAGCATGCCCTCATGCCTGCCTCTTTTTCAATTATATCTAAGAGGAAGACTGCTGGAAACCCATTTTTTTTCATCTTGCACAGGACCCCAAAAGTGCCAGATCTCATTTCAATATAATATTATGACAGTATGATAAAATGGATGTTAACAGGACACTGACTAATATGATCCGCAGAGAAATGACAGAACAATACAATATCAGGCAGATTGTGTTACTAATGTGCATTTTATGGACGCTAAATTCCCTCTATAAACAGGGTCCTAAGATTTAATTCTGATATCTTATGATCCTAGGTAGTGTTCCAAGATATTTTGCAGCAGTACTGAAATTTTTGCTTTCTTAAATGAAATACCTATATTTTATTTTATCGTAGGGCCACTTATATCACTCCCAATTTACTAATGAAACTTTGCATTCAAATGACTCATCAGCACGTACTGCAAAACATAAAAATAGATTAATGTGCCATATGTTTCTTTATGCATAAAAACGCACCTTCGTATAATCTCGGTGCTGTCTTATTCAACAAAAAGTACATCACTCCCTTACCCTAGCAGGTTGAGTTAAAAATGAGCTAAAAGTGTGAGAAAGCCATTACCACACTAATGAAAAGCTCAATACTGTTTGAATTTTTCATCACAGGATATTTGTTCTGTAGCGCACAGCGCTAATATTTACTGTCACTTGTACAGTATGCGCGGTAATTAAGTTACAGTCATCAGCGCGGTGGATGTTAACTAAAGATGTTCCTGTGCAAGCTTGGACCTCTTTTGCAGATATTTCACGTGAAACAGCCCTTCATGCATTTGAAGGTTGGGTTGATGAAGTGGTGGGGAGAGAAAAAGGGTTAAAATATTTTTGGTGTCTCACTTTACTGCAGTTGGCCAGGGAAAAGGGTTAAAAGGATTTTGGTGTCTGGTTTTACTGGAATTGGACCTTGTGTTGGGAGCTGCCTTGACCAACGCAGTTCTATGGTGGTCAGATATCCAGAGGGGACATTTTCTGCTGTCTCCTCGCCATGGGACTGGTTTAGCAATGGGTATGGTGCTCTGCAGCACACCTGATCGCATTCGGGGCTCCCAATGCCTGCTGAAGTGACGCTTCCACTGGGCAGCTGTAGTGGTTTAGTCCAGTTTTAGTTTGGTAGTGGTTTAGCTAGGCACACAGACAGCAGGAAAGGATTGTCACAATTGGATTCTCTTGTTTTGGACTTATTGAGGTGATTTTTATACAGGATGGAAGACAGGATTTTTGGTTTCATGCTACATCTGTAACCAGAAGGATGGTAAAAGTTATCTCAGGTCCTTCCTGATGTGTTCCTGTCAGGCAAATCAGTACCACGGTGACCGCTCTTGTTCTAGAAGATGGACTAAGGTTATGAAATGATGCTTTAGCTGAAGTCATTGTCCTCATTCAGAAGATGGACACTGATCTCTCCTGCTTCACCCATGGTGGCAGGATGGTGCTGAGGGTGCTCTTGTTTGTTCAACCTGCAGCTCAGCAAGAGGCCAATGTAGCAATGCAGGGTGGCTGGCTACCTCCCTGTTTTCTTCCTCTT
This sequence comes from Pterocles gutturalis, assembly GCF_000699245.1. Classification (NCBI taxonomy): domain Eukaryota; kingdom Metazoa; phylum Chordata; class Aves; order Pterocliformes; family Pteroclidae; genus Pterocles; species Pterocles gutturalis. The sequence goes on along the minus strand of NW_010127328.1, from coordinate 36,186 downwards.
CCCTTGTTAATGATTTCAGGAGGGCCTTATGTGAAATTAATAAAATAAACTTAGGAACAGATCCAATTCTGGCTATAGTAACACATTCCCCTCCACTGTCCGTACAGGAGGTATGCTAAGGCCAGAGTATGAGCTTCAAGGGCAAGACGAGCTTTCTCATCGAACTCCAGCCTAATGTTTTCAGGAGACTTCTTTCCATAAGCACAGTGTCTTTGGAGAGCACCAGAAACTCTTGAATGTGCCAAGTACCCCGAGTGATTGAGCTTTTTCCTGCCAAACTGTCTATCCACTTTGACAGTGTCCTCCCACATTCCCTGTCCCCTCAGCCCCTGGTGACACAGGCCACATCTGGGCTCTTTTTGACACAACCTGTCCGTGGGTTCCTGGAGATAATTGTCAGACACCTCTGTTCTTTTGTACATGTACCTGTGTTTTGACAACTAGGCACGGTATAAGTTTAAATAAGTAAATCAGAGCCGTGTTCAGAGCTGTCTAAACCTTGGGAACCTCTGGCATGTTTATGGTCGGATGAACTTCTGACAAATCCCACAACTTCCTCATCATTAGGTGAGCACAGAACGTCCCGAGACCTGACTGTGAGACGTCTGTCACCCGCGCTACTGGAGTCGGCGAGTCCAAGAGAAGCAATTTCTGATAGTAGAAAATTTGCTCCCCCCCCAACCACATTATGCTTGGCAAGTGGCCTGAGACAGATGCACGCTTGCTTCTTAATTAGATAGATTTTTTTTTTTTTCTTTCTATCCAGTAAGTTCTCCTGGTCGGTTCCATGGGAGAGTGGCCATAGGAAAGACAAGAAGCACAACTTGCGACCCCCATAACCTTGCAAAGTGCACTTGAATTAAAGCAGAAAAAGTCATCCCAACCCGATATAGGAGTGATAGATTCCCTCTGCACTCGGGCATGTTTGGGGTCAAGTGTTCCAAATCTTTTATAAATGAATCCCCAACTGGACAGATAAGAAAGGGATTAAAGAAGGTTTTGGCCTTCTTAAGGTAAAAATCTAAGGTCTGGCTGTGTAAAACCTATTTGGGATATAAAGCAATTAAAACCTTATGCGAGTAAATAGGAATTTTTACATCCTGGACAGGTTTTTTAGGTATTTTCTTGTAAAACCAGCTGTTGGTGGGTGCTTGAGAAGAGAGTACAGCACTGTCCTGGCTTAGCCTGCAGCCCCTTAGGCCATGGATCTCAAGGTTTGTCTCTTCACTACTTCTTTCAAAGCAATGTTTTCCTAGGAGTCTGCTGATGGCCTTAGGAATAACCAGCATTGCTTCTGAGGTGGAGCCTTTGTCTGTCTTTGCATTTAACATGATCACAGATTTATCTAGCGGCACCTATTTTCTGTAGCAAAGACCCTCTTTGTACAGGTAGGCTATCCTAGAAACAAAACATAAATGTTGTTCCATAATAACATGGGTCTTATATATTGTCAGAAATTGGAAGAGGAAATTTAGGCTCCTTCAGCCTTAAGACACCCCATGTCCCTGATCTTCACCCCCACATGTTTTCCCAGCTTCCTTAAAGCCATTTGGGATGTTATTTGAGAAACTAGTTTACTGTGTCCTATCCTCTAGGAACAGTATTGCCAAAGAGGTTCAGATTATCTGAAATACAAGCTATGTGTGAGGAAAAATTATAAGAGTGAAAAATAAGAGTAAACTGGAGGATGACCCTTCCCTGGACCCAGCAACTTGATAAGGGCCAAGCCTGGGGGTCTGGACACATGCTCAGGTGGAAGGTTATCTAGAGAAGCAGACATGTCTCCCACCTTTATCCATTGCTGGGGCTTCTATTTGACAGAGGAAAACTGACCTAAATTAGGAAATAAATTAGTTTTCTGGGTCAGTAGCTGCTCTGCCTCTGGAAAAAGAGGCCTCTGTCCTCCCTCTCGTTTTTTCTTACATCCTGCCCAGCAATCACAGAGAATGAGTAACTCATAGCATCCCATGTCTTTTCCATCAATGCTCATGATAAGTATGCCCAAGCCACTTAAAAGGCCCAAATTTTTATCCGTTAGTTGGATCTTTGGTGCTCCATGACAGACTCTTGAGAACCAGCAATGCTTTGTCCCTGTGCCAGGGGCTTTCTAATAGTGGGAGAGCACCGAGGGCAGGAAAACTTGAACCCAGGAAATGCACCAGGTCTCAGGTCACTTTATTCTGTTTAGGGAGGATGCTGAATTGTCCAGACAAAAAAATGTTTTGATTTCCAAAACCCTTCCTTTTTTTTTTTTTTTTTCCCCTCCTCCCTTTGTTTTGGAAAATGAGAAAAATATATAAAAGCAAGTTATTAATAAAACATCTATTATGCCCATGGGACAGAGGTCCTTCCGCATTGTTCAGATGGCATGTTTATTGTTGACATCTCTCTTTTCTCTGAGTATGCATAGAACCCTGAAATCCTTTTACATTTTTAATAAGATTATTTCTTTTTTCAATCTAGTGCAAGAAAACCGCATCTGCAATATGCATAATACTCTCAAAAACTGCAGCATCAGAGGGAAAACAGCGCCGGTATTTTTGACTATCTACACTTCAAAGGGACATGATGTGAAAAAGAATAGTCCTGCCGTTCTCAAGGAAGGTGCTTGTACTTTGCATCTTAGGGCATGTTTAAGGTAGCTGTCTTGTCTTTCAGTTCTCACACTGGAGGTGAAGCATGTCATAAGCACAAAAGGAAATTTGGTTTGCTTTCCAGCCAACAACGCTCGGGAAACCTGGAATAACCAATATGATTGTGTTGGTTTGTCTGAGCTCGAGTGTCTTATGGAGCAGGGTAATCACCAGCTCCACGTTCCTGCAGAATCACATGGGCTGGGTCTGGGAGGTGTCTGTGAAATTGCTTTTGACTCCCAGCTAAATGTGGATCTCGAACTAAAAAAACAAGTATCTGTAAAGTATCACCTGTACGCCTCATCATCAGTCTGTGATAATGCAATTAGAGACTGCAGCTGTTTTGAGGGAGATGAGTCACCACGTAGGATCCTAATTCTTCTCGTGGTAGATCCTGGGTCCATGTCCCTGAGCTGATATAGGCTTCGTTTTAATTTTGCAACATCAAAAGGCAAAAAGCAGTCCTTCACACTGGTGTTCTGTGGGTAAATTTCTGGGGCTCAGAAACAAAGGGAAAAGTGGTTCAGGCAGGTGCCAGATACCTTTAATCTGATCCCCACAGCACTTTCTTTCCAGGCTGAATACACACGCAACAGAAAATATGTCACCATATAGACCTTTCTGACTGTTACCAAGTGGCAAAAGGGGTTTGACTTGCATTGGATTTTGGGGTTAGCAGACAGGCTCTTAGCATCCCAACAGCCAGGAAATGGCTATTAACTGTCAGCCCTACAGGACCATGTCCATTGCAAAGAGCTCCAGTGTGCGCACGTGCACGGTTTTGATTTTCTAAATGGATATGCTAGAAGTGGATGCAGAACATATGGCATGTGTGTTGTCATCGCTGTTATATTATACACAAATATATTGTTTTTTTTTTTTTCCTCTGGGAAGGCTGAGGCCTCCCTGCTCCCAGTGCTTTGGGTCCCAGTACACGAGCAGACCTGCTGCCAGGGCTGGGTGACTGGAGCTGCTGATGCTACAAGGTGATATAGCCACCAGGGAGAAAGCAGCAGCACTGATATGTTCTCTGTATGGACCAGAAATAGCATTTAATTCCCCAAATTCCCTGTGAATCTGGTCTGCGGGGAGCACTAAGGACAATTCGGTTCTTCAGAGCAGAGGAGCAATGGGATACGAACTGCTTGATTCTTTTAAGAGCTGAAAAGAGGTCAACAATGAAAATGTTAAGGATCCTTTCACCTTGAATACTTCAGGTTTTGTTCAAAGGGGCAGAATAGCTACACAGAGCATCCAGCAAAAGACAGAGCAAGTTGTAAGAGGTGTGGCAGCTCATCCATGGGAGGGAAGGTTAAATTGATTAAGAGACAAATGAGAGGTGATATGTTAGCGGTATATAGGATAGTGAATTGCCTGAAGAGGTCAGCCAGACCATCCTATTTAGCCTTTCCCATAAATCAAGAGCAAGTGGAGTGCTATACAATGGTGCTAAAAGCTAATGAATTTAAAAGTGATACAAGTTAAAATATTTTCTTACATGGTGCATAATTAACCTGGGAAATTCATCAGATACCATTAAGACAAAGAGCCTGGCAGGATTAAAAATGGATAATAAGTGACAGAAGCTACATAAAGATAGAAATGTATACAGGGTGTTCAGCCATTTACTTAAAACCATTTGCTGCCTGGGGCTGCAAAGAAACATGCCCTGTGGGAAAGCTCAAACATAACGATTGGACTTGTACCTTCTTCAGTGCAGTGGGTAGGCTGGAGGCTGAGCAATGGATTGGTCGAACCACTTCCAGTATGGTCACTCATTTTCCAGAGTGGGTAATTAATTGGCACACATTCTGAACTTGCAGCGTTTTATGGTCCCTTCTTAAACTTATGAAACAGAGCTGCCTGCTTCTCCTGAAGGTGTAAGACGTCGCCCCAGCTTTTTTGGAGATGCAGGGACAGGCTGCTTTGCTGTGCAGTGGTGGGTTCCCTGTGCTTCTGAAGTATTTCTGAGGGTTGAAGAGTCAGCTTTGAAAAGCCAGTAACCATCTCCACAGTTCAGAGTTTCTAAGGCAAATTTCTACTTGTTCCTTTTTGCTCTGAGACCGCCCTGTCCTGGGGTTATAGGGATGAGCAGGGCTGAGTGCCTGCAACAACCCTAATAACATTATGTGGGTGAATTCAGAGGAAGAAAGGATGTGGAATATAAAGTTTCTGGGGGAAAAAAAAACAAAACAAAAAACAAACAGAATGAGGCTGGATAAAATGAGGACTAAAATGTAGTGTAAAACTCTTTTGACACAGCTGGCTCTGTGCCTCAGTTTCTCACACCACCAGTGTGCAGCGGTATTGCATCCCCAATTCTCATGTCTTGACTTCTGGGCACAAGTCTTTTGAACTTCAATATATGTTTTGTGTGATAAAAATGAAGTGATGGCTCATGTTTTGTATCCAACATACAACCTGACCTTTGTAACAAGGATTTGTAAGGAAAAATGGGCATTAATTCTTGTAGTATTTGAGATAAAATGTAAAAATAGTATGTGGTACATTAGCAATGGTACAGTATATCAATTTGCTGTGATAACACAAGGTGAATTGGCACAAGGATGAGATTGCTGCTTTAGTAGCATCCTGCAAGCATTCCCTCAGTGAAACCTACTGACCAACAAGGGCTGGAGAACTTGAGCAGTGATGGTTTTGGGTACAGCCTGACCTCAGCAGGCCGCTTGCTGAAGATTTTTCTCCTGTGTTGCCCTTGGTCCTTAGGAAAGTTATTGTTTTTTCTTTTTTTTTTCTTTTTTTTTTTTTTTTTTAATCCAAAGTGAGTGCTAGAGAAGGCTCTTATGTTCTGCAAAACAAGGCATTGCCCTGGGCCCCGTTTATGCATCCTGCAAAAAATCAGGACTTGTGACTGAGACCTGCATCTGTGATTTTGCCTGGCTTCCTTATGCTCCATGTTTCCTTTCTGAGGCAGGAATTTGATGCAGGAGAACCTGCTGTGCCGTGATAGTATGTGCATTCCCTGAGGCTTGTCTTTCAGCCTCTTCTGAGAATTAGCCATGTAAAATCTATATGCAGCCCGATTGCAGTGGTGATTGTGGTCCCAACTTACTTTCCAGCTTTCTTCCAAACTCTACCCATGGTCTATAAGCTATGTAGAAATTGATTAGCTGAAATTTGTTCAGGGCAGTTTGTGTCCTCTTTTAGCGGTTCCTCGGCAATTTAGGTTGTCTTTCTCATCGTTTGCTCAGGAATTCTATTTTGCATTTGAATTTCTTGAGTTACAAACTGACAATTTTTTCTTGCAAAAGTTTAAGACTCAATACATCAGTTTTTATTTTTCTTTTAATGAGAAATCTTTATAGCTGGAAATACCCTATTCAGTTCCATGACAGGTCTCTTTCTGATGTCTCCTTTTACTATAGCAGTCCCAGTTACTAGGACAGCTGTCTTTTCCCAGGAGTTTGAGCAGAAGATACTCTATAGAGGGAAAACATGCAGATAAACACCTTGATTCTTGGATGCATTTGTCTCTGCTGCGTTCTCAACCTTTATTTTCCTGATCATTTACCATGAATCACAATAGCTCCTTGCTGAAAGTATCTGTGGTCTTTCTCAAACTGAAGCTAGCTCCGGAAAAAGAGGTCTTCTGCAAGTTTAATTTTGACTTGCTAAAAATTCAGTGAAGTTTGAGCAAAACTTCTACCAAGTCATAGAAAATATTCTTGTAATAATTGGAGGAGCAATGTGGTGGTGATATAGTCCCAGTGAATTGTTTGTGCTGGTCAGAGGCCAAATTCAGACATTTTTGAGATTTGGAAATGTGTGTGTCCACAAACAAAAAAGAGTTTGCTGGAGCCCTGGGCTGTGAACTTGGTTAACAGAGAGCAAACTACCTGAGAAAGAGGAAAAAGAAACCCCACTGCAGTTTGCAGACTTGCAAATAATTTTCTCTTTTCCACTTTTACCATCTTTTGTCTGGCTGCTTTCTGCCCTGAGGGGCTGATGGCAGGAGCTGTGAGGTTTGCTCTTTGCAAAACCATTGAGTCAGTAATTTTTCACACTGAATTCATGTAGATATTAAAGGAGACAGGCAGAAGACTGGTCTCCTGGGAAGGGGAGCAGCTTGGTAGCAAGGCATGGTTATTTCTTTTCTGTTGTCAGGATGAGAAAGGATTTTGTTGTTGTTGTTGTTGTTTTTGTCTGCTATGCACCCCGGATGAATATGCTCCTCTGATGAGACCCACTTGTGTCCTCACACTGGCTACCCACGTATCAGGCTTCTATCTTTCACAAAGCATTTTGTAGACAATTCAGCACATTTGGAAAGAATTCATGTAAGGCACCCTTCAAAACCAAAGAAAGACTTCTGTGTCCAAAAGTTTGCTTGATTTTTTAATTTTTTTTTTCCCCCCCTGTCCCAACCAAACAAGCTGATCTTAGGAGAGATATGGGTTCATTTCATATATATGCTTATAAAAATAAGAAAAGAGGAGCCTCCATGCTCTGAAGAAAGCTCAAAAGATGATTAATTAATTAATTAAGAGTCTTTTCTTTGGAGTGCAACAGGATCCGAGTAACAAGTGAACTTTTCATTTCCAGTAATAGCAGAAATTACTTCAATAGCATGATTGTGAGCACCCGTGGGGCCATAATGTGAATGGTTTTATTAAGGAATAGACTGAACTTCTGACTATCTTTCTTCCAGTCATTTCCAAAAGGCTATAAACAGCGCCTGGTTTGTTGCTATTAAAAGAGTCTAAAGACAACGATGCTGAAAGGCATTACTGTTTAAGTACTCATGGCTTGACATTACCATGAAAAATATTTTCTTGAAAGTAAAGTGAATTTGGGTTCCCCAGAACATCATAGTTTTGTTCGGAAATGATTATGTTGAATATTTGAGATATGGGAGAGATGTTTGTTTGGTTTTGTGATTTTTATTTTAATCACTGATGGCTACCCTTCCGTTTAGCCTGATTTTTTTGGACATGTATGAAGTCAGAAAACATCTTGGGGGCAATTTTTATATGTTCTTGGTGTTATTTTCTGCCTGTGTTAGTACCTGATGAAAGACCCTGGTCTTAGTTAATGATCAGGCCTCATTATATGATTGTTTTCCCATAAATGACTGCTCTGAGGAGCAACCTTTCCCAAATAACATGGTATTTTGCAAAATGATGCTAAGCAAAAACGGAAGTAATCCATGATCTGCTGAGGTGATATTGAAGACATATCTCTCGTGCACAGCAGACCTATGCATTAATCCTATGTTTTGGGGTCTTTAATTGCTTTAAATATTTGCTTCTAGATCTGTGTTTCACACATCTTATTTACATGGTTTATTTTTTCATTTTATGAACAAATCGATAACCAGACAGACTCTTTACCACACTGGATTAGTTTTATTTATTCTCTTTGAACTTGATTAAAAAGCTGTCAAACATAAGTCCACATTTTATCAGCAGAATACTTTTACAAAACAGGGTAGAGGATGTGTATAGCTGGAAACATACATTTCAAAATGAAACAATATTTGATATATTCTAGACAGTTACCCTTTTGTTTATCCATGACAACTGAAACTAACCATCAAATGCATAAATTGATTCAAGTCTAGCCAAGTAATCCTAAGGGCATATGAAAAAGCTTTTTTTTAAAGTTCTTTCTAGATGAATTTAATGTAGTTCACCAATAAAGCATCCTCAGGAGCACAATACAAATGCTACAGAACATGAGATAGCTGGGGAAAGCGGGCAGATGTACAGTGTGATGAAGAATCAAAATGGATGTTACATTAAAATGAGCAGTCATGCAATGTCTTCATTTCATGTACTGCACTTAAGTGAAAATGCCAAAGTTACAATTTTGTTTTTAATTTTTTTAGGCACTGTTATGCAAATAGTGACATTCTGGTGGTGTTTGTTTTTTTTTTTTTTAATTTGCTTAAAAGTATTAAATATATAATCTTTTTTTTTGAACTCTTGGGGTAGGCAAATTGATTATTCATCATGACTTTAACTTTCAATATGTATCAAAGAGAGAGGTAAATTATACTCAAATTAGCTACAAACGATCTGGTATCGCTGTTTTAATTCACTGCCTTTAATATACATATTTTAATCCATTTCCCACAAATCTCCTCAGTTACTATTTGTCTTTTTGTGACATTGCATATGTTGGTAAACAGCATTTTCTATGGTCTTTGGCCATATGCTGTGTGCTCATCTTGCAAAAAAAGTGACACTTGGAGTGCTAGCATAATGAAACTCTCAAAGGGTTAATGCAGAATACATATAGGCAAATGTTGACAGTATTTTTTATTCCAATGTTTGAAAATTAAACACAAAATCATCATTAAGTTTTCACAAAATGAGGCATCTGTCACTTGAAGGAAAAAGAAATATTTCAGAAATATGTTTACAGAAATGTAAAAATATTAGACATCAAGACAGATGTGAACGTTTTCAATAACAGGCCCTGTCTGTCAGTCTTCCTCAGAGCCGAAGATCTTGCTGTACTCACTCAACATAAGTTCAACTATCTGATTTTGGTACAGCATGTGGACTGCCATGTTCCCTGTCTCCTTTTCGGGTCTAAGGAGTGTTGGTCCAAACACAATTCCCAAGCTTTGTGTTGACATAAGATTCACGGATTCCTTGGCTGCTATCCTGTTGACGAAAGGAAAGAATTGGTTAAAAAAAAAGAGGGATGTCAAAGGAGTCGCTGTTGCATTGGAAGTACATAGAGGCAATTTTTATTGATTCTCCTAATGTTTGCTTGATTAAGTTATCAAAAAGAAAGAAAAAGAGGAAGAGCCAACTTCTGCCAACCTGACAAACAAGGTAGGAGTCAACCCCAGTCAGCAAGACGTGCGTGGGGTGGAAATCTAGAACCCCATTTACAGTGCTCTTGTGTCAGGGCACAATTATATCTAGTGAATGACTATTAGTTGGTACATGTGCTATAAGGCGATAATTACTGAGCTCATACATTTGGATACCCAAAATAGGGATTGCTCTTTACGCTGAGAGAATCGAGCACTTTTGGTGCCAACAGTTTTGGTGGCTTCACGGAGAAGCTTCCCTGCTTCTCTTAACATGGTGTCCAACACTGAAAGAGTTGTGAAAACAAAAAAACCCCTGTAATATAGAGCTCGTATGAAACACATTCCTTCTGCTAATTTAAATCCAATAAAGATAGTATGGTCTGAAATGGATTGTGAAATTTATATAACTAAAGACATTTGCATGCCTTACCCTGACACAAAGTTTCTTGAAAGACACTGAGACCACGTACCTTAATGAGATGACTTAGAAAATAATGGTAAGGATTACAACCTTTGATATCTTTATTACCCGCAAAATTACAAGAGGAGGACTATTATTATTAAAAGTTGATCTTATGTCTGTATTAAGACTTAATATTCTTGTGGAAAGGACATTAAGGATGGAGAAGTCTGGTCTAAGAACAATATAGGTTTAATGGATGGAGTTGAGGTCGGCAGTTTCGCATAAATCTCTGCAGCGGTGAGTATGAACTAAGTAGAAATCCATTTCCTCCCACCCTCCAGAATATATAATATGTCCTAGGTTGGAAAGACTAGTAAATGAAGATACATATTTTATAAATAAATTACACAGCTCTACCAAGGAATGTGAACTAAATGTAACTTTAATATATAGATGTTTGAATTTATAGGTGCCTCCTTAACCTGTTAGTTTTAACTTAAATATTCCAAGTGGATGTTGAAGCCAAGTTCTGCTTTTTCCCCTTCTCTTTGTCACTCATTTATCTTTTTAAAATCCAGACAGCAGTTTCAAAATCATCCTAGCTGTCTCTGTTTCCTGTACCTTTTGCTGAATTTACATTAAGCTATGCTGTAGGTGAAAGAAACTTCATCAGACATAATGATTTTGGTCACTTAAAAAAGGTTTCTTTCATATCAGTGGGTGGGTCACACGGCAAAGAGCATCGTCTTGTGGATTTCTGCCAGTCTTGGCATTTATCACGTTCCTTGAACATCACTGCTTGTGTATTTTTTCCCCCATATATAAATAGGAAGCATTACTTAGTTCTGCCTCATGCTTGCAGCCATGGTGTCCGTTGCACAAAACACTCTCCATATGGCACTAATCAGATTGGCTTAATTATTAGTTTCTTAAAATATAACATCTTTATTACAAATTAAAAAAAAATAATTATCTTTCCTCTGTGGTAATATTAACATATCATCTCTTCTCTTAAGAGTTCAGAAAGTCCCAAAACTTAGTAGATTTTTTGCCAAATGACTGTGTGGGCTTCTGATGAATGTCACACATCTTTATCACAATTAAAAATGTTTGTTCCAGAGGTGACAAGGTTGTTTTCCTGACACTTACACAGAAGCACATACATTGAGCTTGTGTCCTCCCTTTGAGTGCTTGATTTCTGTCGAGCTTGTTACATGCTAGAAGTTGGAAAACTTGGAATTATGTACAGTCAACATCAGCATGGGTAGAGATGCTAGTTCACCGGGGGAAAAACCAGCAGAATAATTGCCCTTGTTTTTCCCAGAGATGCCATTCTGCACACCGAGTTCTGTTCGAGACCAGGCATTGCAGCCCCTCAGCTCTTGGGAGATGAGGGTATGGCATGAAGCGAGGGAGGATGTGCATGGTGTGATTCATCGATATGGAATGTGGCACCAGGAACATCCCCATGTATTTGGGACACCTAACTTTAATGTTAGCATAATAATGCTTGTACTGATAAAATCCCTGGGAAATTATGGATATTTTCTGCCTATTCATGCAGTCATACTTCTTTTGATGACCATAATAACAAAAAACTATAAACCAAGCAAACTTGGAAACATGGAAAGCCTGAATTGTCAAATAATCTGTCAAAAAATACAGCTACTGGAGGGAAAGAAGGAAGGAATTTAATCCAGCCTAAATGAAATAATTATAAGTTTGGGACATTATGCCTTTTAAAATTGCAAATATTTACCAATAAAATTCTATAGTTAATATTTTTTAATTCATCCACAAAAGAAAAAGTCAAAGCAAAATAAAAACACATATGCATAATTTAAACTATTACTGTAGCTGCTAAATGAAAATCAGTTGTTAAAAGAGAAAATCTCTAAAAAATGGGCAGGATTTTTTTTTTCTTTTCTTTTTTTTTTTTTTTTTTTTGCCAAGAAAAAGGGCAGAAAGGGAGATACATCATTTGCAACATAAAAAGTGAAAGGAAATGCCGGAGCTACTTTTTGTCAAGCCCAAATGAAAGGAGCAATGATCCATCAATTTAAGATTATTTTAGAAATAATCTATAATCCAGTGCCACAGATGTTGGAAGTGTATCAAGAAATCGTTGTGCATTATGCTGTGCAAAATTTCCCTCGCAAATAAGTGAGCTGATCTGCAAACTTCAAGAATGGTGTCAGTCCTTTAAGATTACAAGTCAAGAGATACACAAAAAATACAGTTCTCACTAGTAATTAAATTAATGATGTATTAAAGCTCCAGAAGTGTCTGATAGGAGGCCTCTAGTGTCAATGGCAGATACATATAAGCAAAAATACTTGGAATTTATGCTTTGGCTGTTGCCAGGGCAACCATAAGCTGGGAAGTGTGTGACTGAGAGCTGGGCAACTCTACAGCTGAGAGGGTCATTGTATGGTGAGTTTAGCTCTCTAGTTCCATTAAACCCACACTTTTCAAACTCTCTAAATAAAATCATTATTAATTTTGACCTTCAGAAAGCACACTGGATTATTACTTCAAACACACTAGGTGTTAGGAAATGTTCTTCATCCGTTTTTACTCCATAATAAATGCATTTCTCTCTTCAGCAGTTCAACAGGGACTCTGATTCCTCACCGTTATAATGTTCCTAGCGCACGTTAATAATTGGAGAGAGAAGTCAGCATATTTAAGGAGGAAAACCCTATTCAAAAGGGCTCTGTTTAAACTGGAGATCGTTTGAGGGTAGACCTGTCCTCTGCTAACTGTAGTGAGAATTGCTCAGTCTTGCTTTCTTAGTCCTTTCCAGCCTATGAGGATTTCAGTTTACTCAATGTTGGCATTTTTACCCTTAGCAGTGCTGGTTTTAGCCTTGCCTAGTACTCTTTTACTGTCTTAAGTTATATCTAAGGGTTACTTTTCATGCAACTCTTCCATGAACTGGTAATATAGACTATGACTGAAGACCAATACATTATAAAATGAGGGGATCAGAAGAGTGAGTCATCTGGTGGGAAAATTATGGCCAGAATAGCAGGCGTAGGAAATGCCATCCTCTGAATTTGGTAGAGGACTAAGGGATAGAAGTAGGTTTTGATCTTATCAGAATCTTGTCCACCAGCACTATGCATAATATTTTATTTAACTAGGGAAGTTGCTGCCATGAGAGACAGAAACCAAGATCTCAACAGAGGCCAAGAAAGATTAAAGACTTATGGGAATAAAGAAAACTCCCTAGAAAGGAGAAAATGAAGCGTATAATAACCAATCTCACAGAATTAGGAACCAACTCCTCTCTTATGGGATTATTCCATGACAGCCCATTTGGGCGGGTTTTGTACCTTTCCTAGCCTGTGCTAGTGACCACTGTCATGGCCCGAGCTGCTCATCCCAATGGACAACAGGGCTGATTTACTACATAAATTCCTATGAACTACCTTAATGGGTCAAAGTCTGTGCATCCCACTGATTCACTTTACCAGTAACTATTCTCGAATTAGCTAATGTCTGTTACCTGTACATACTCAGGCAATGCCAATGTGGTATCTTAAGGACAGCCCTGGGAACAGCTCAGCTGCCTTCAGCTCACCTCAACTATAACGCTGTGAACAGGTCTTTTCACCACACTGTTATGGGCCAGTTTGTATGCAGGAGTTTTCTGTCTTTTGCTATTGTAGAGCTCCCAATCAATTTGAACGTGTTAAAATTTGACTCTTATGATGAACAGTTTCTAACTCAACATTTTTTTTTTTTTTTTGCTCCTGTTCTTCCCAAGTGCTGGCTTACAGGAGTTAACAAATAACAGGTATTGCAGACTTCGCTTTAGTGACAAGACATTTGGGAAGGAATCATCCAACCTTGAAATAAAATCTTTATTGAAAGCAATTCTACATCCATGCCAGTCAGATACATTCTATGATCAGAAGAGATGTCCCAGGGGAAAGCTCGGTGCAGTAGACAGGGTTTATTACTTGGACCTCCTGTCAGTTCTTAACTCATTGACAATGACTGAGACATTCAGTACAACTTTGTTTTCTTTATTTGGAAGTAAAGTTAATCTACTTACCTTAACTGTGCCAAATGTACTGGAAAATAGCCTGATAATAAAACATACCATCCTACGATGTGATAATGCCTATGTGTGTATAAGTACATTTTGGCAGGGCTTTTGCAGTTGGGTATTTCAGTGTTAGGAAGGAAGCACAAGTACAGAATGACGCACAGATAAGCTATCAGATTTCTTCTGAATGTATTTCCTTTCCATTTAAGGCCTGAGATACAGCATCTTTCTACAACATAATTTTATTTTCCGAACTTAGTTCAGCTATAATAGTTCTTCAAGAAGAAATAAAATGCCCTTAGGTACCAAGAAGACAACAAAACTACAAAGTTTGGCTTTGAGAGTCCTCTTAAAACACAAACAACACTAACTTTCCTTTTAGAACAGGTCAAAACCTTGCTGAGATATTTGTATCCAGAGAGATGTACCTGCTTAGGACAGACACCAAAATACACCTGCCATGGAGGAAGGGTGCAGGACCTGTACGCTGCTTAACCCCATCTTGAGAGACAGACAGAACTAATCAGTGGTAAGTGAAGCCCTGGTACCATAAGCTCAATTTGTGTAAACTGTAAATTCATTGCACTGCAACATAGATAAATTTAAAATTTAGTAATACATGGGGATTCTTGATATTTTGTGAATGCAAACTAAACCTCATTCTTATTGATGTACTGGCTTTATGGGTGATTTGCTCAGCTGCATTACAGTGGTATCCACCAGCTGATGAAGCTAAGCAAATGCAAATATTGTCAGTTGGATCCTCAGCTTGTTGTTTGTGAAATCTGTACACCACGTTGGGAGGAGGGAGCTTGGTGTGTATGTAGCTACTACCTGAGCTTAATGCTTATAGAGGAGCTCCAAAACACTGTTGGTCCTTTTCAAAACATGATCACAGTGGACTAATGCCATTTTAATCTACTTTCTTTTGCGCATGCAAAATGTGAAGGTGTACTTTAAATTCCTCTTTGCTCCATAGGTTGAATTCGAAACAATAGCTGTCCAAGACTGGTAATGGAGAAACCAGGTCATGGCGTACGATACGTTACGAGAGGGGTCAGAAATAGTTCAGACATACTTAAGAGCTTGCTTTTGCTGAAAATAGCCTCCGTGGCTCCTGGCCTACAGCAACTCCATAGGCTTCCTGTGCTCTGCAGCTGTGGGTTCATGTTACAGCTCTTTGGGAAAAATCCCTTCGCTTCGGTTGCTCTGGGACACAAGAAACAAGCACTTGATGCTGTCTTCTTCCGTAGACTAGCCTTTAAATCTGACCGTTGTGTGGCTATATATAGTACCTGGACAGCTGACAGGGACCTGGTGGAGAATGGGCTTCCTCAGGGGATCCCCCACATATCTCACAGCACGAGCCCTTCCCTGGATGAACTGCCTTGGAGTCTAGCCCGAAATAAAAATAATAACTAAACTAACTCCCAACATCAGTTCACAGTTGGCTGAATGGACTCTGAAAAGCTGAAGAAAGGCGTTTATTCTGGCTTCACCTGGTTTAATAACAGAACAGTTCAAAATAAATTCTTGTCACTGTTGGGTGAACGTTGCTACCTCTATGATTTCATTTCTGAAGAGCGCGTGTGCTCTTGCGTTGGCACACACCTCGCATAGTGCCTGTCTTATAAAGTCTGCATATTCCGGGTGACTGAGGACAAGTTGTAAAGAATTAAATTAAAATATTTAGATATCTAAAGGGACTCGGGCATCTACAGGGGCTTCATTCAGGACCATGCTTTGGAGAAGTCCTGCTTGTTCCTCTGAAGAACGGGAGCTGTGCTCCTGCCTCTGCCCTCGGCAGTGGCTGTACGAAGAGAGCAGGGTTAGGTGGCACTTATGTCTCAGCCTTGGGATCATTTCTTTTTTTCTGGCCATCTCCTGTGTTAGACAAGATCCAAAGGCAGAGGGTGCACATGGGTGTCCTGGCGTAGCATGGTCAGCAAAGGCAGGAGTTCATCTCCATGATGTCTTAGCTCCAGTGAGGAGCCCATTGTGGGCAGAGGTTCAGGTCCTGCTCCGTCAAAACATGTTGTGTCTAAGGAACGCATTCAAAATCTTCCCATAACATCTTCCCTGTTACTGTGAATGTTCTAGCTCTCCCTTTTGGAAAACTGACCCAACTGCGTGACCTGCAAAGTTCTTCCGTTTACTGACGACCAGCACTCTGTCCTCCTGGTTTGGGTTGGTTTTTAATTTTTTGTTTGAATGCAAACTGGTTTGGACTAATGGTCATAAGACCAGAGGGAGGATGGCAGCTGGCTGGTCCATGTCATCACAGCCACTTGGTAGGAGCCAGCTGAAGGCCATGAACTTCTTCAAGAAGCATCTCAGACTCTTCTGGCTGCAGCTCCGTGCACAAGGCATTCATTTTTTGCCTTCTCTAACAGCCCTGTAGCAGCCTATATATCTCAAACAGCAGTGAAACCCTCTTCAAAAGCCACACCACCCTTGCAATCACAAGCCTCTCCTTGGGGAGAGCATGGGGGAGAACAAAACCACCTGTGACAGGTGTTAGGCAGATGCTAATGCACTTCTTAGAGGTGTTTCGATAGTAGAGTGATAAAGGCAGTGTGAGACTGCATAGAATAATATACGTTCAGATAGAGATATAGCACACAGACCCCTTCCCTTGACTGTATCTTTGGCTGGTGGTGTAACTTCTGCTGCAATTTATTTTTTTTCCTAAATACTATTTCTGATTTTTTTCTGCAGAACAACTAGCTTATTGTGAAGACCAGCCTGTCAGAGGTCCTGGATCTGTATGCTTTTGTGGCCTGTGTGGCTCAGAAGGCAATAGATAGTTTTACATGAATAAAGCTTTAACTTTTTAAATTGCTTAAATATTTTCATTCAAGACTGCCTGAAGCTACATTTCCTTGCAACATTAAAAATAAAAAGCAGTTAGTAACAATCTCCCTTAAATCAAGAACTGTAAATATAGAACCTTTATCATCAGCACAGCACATCCAAAAATGTCTTTGTAAAATAAATCAAATTATATGAGTTAATTGATTCCAGGCAACATCAGCAACTGCAGGTGGAAACTGAATAACAGGATGTTTATTAATGAAGGACTATTAATCAAAATTGACAATATCAATTCCTGTTTCTTTTATTTGAATTCTACCTGCAAAATCCATGGATGTAACTTGCTGAATTTTTAAATAAAAATTTAAAAGTAAAGAAAAAAGCTAACACTTGGGATTTTAGCTTTAGATGTAGGGCTATTTGTTTAAACAGCAAAAGGATATCCTAAATCCAATTTGACAGGCAATGCCAAAGATGCCAGTGGTAATTAATTAGCACTTAATTTAGACCACAGAACAACAGGATATGGAATTGGTGCTCAGTGCCATTTCCCCTTAGGCTTCATCTCATGAGGGTCAGGAGTATGGCTGTTGCATTGAAGGTCAGTAAATAAATTGGGGGAACACATTGACACTGGACTTTTCATGATAGATATCCTTCACCCTTATTACTGCCTCTGGCTATTGCTGATGAGAAAAGGACTGCAATTGTTCTGTGAAGAATGCCGTACACAGGCTCGACTCGAGCAAGGTAGCATTTGTACTCGTGTGTCGCACAGCAGCGGTGCTGGATGCTTCCTACGGGCAGAGAGCTGCCTCAAGTTTACATCTGGGCTGGAAATAAACTTCCAACTGTAGCCTAGAAAGCTCGAGGAATTCTGACAGGCGAGAAAATTCACTTAAAAGCAGTCCTTAAGTTTGCTAGATTTGTGAGCTTAGCTTTAGATTAAGCATAATTAAAATCAATGGAAGATTTTAAAGTGAGGTTAGAAACTAGGTCAGCAAGGGAAAAAAAACCCCACATTTCCTTATTATCCTCTTGTCTTTGTCTTAATAATATTTGGTTCTCCTCCATAAAGCTACAGGCTCTTAATAAAGGTGGATTAATGTTATTAGCAGCATTGTTTTCTGATGGGAACACCGAGGCTTTGACATGCCTAGTGATGGACAAACAAAAAGTACGTGGCAAAAAAACCCAGAGCCACCAGTTCTGCTGGTGACCCAGATGGTTTTTGACTCAGTGAAAGAAGCTGCCCTTCTACAACACACTCAGAGCAGAGGGTATGTGGAAAGCATACAGGAGATCCTACGGAACCTTGTTCATAGATGCACATAAATTACATTCTTTGGTTCAGATTTACTGGTAGGAAAGATAATGAGTGTCATCATCTTCTTATAGTATAATCCTCCTTTTCCCATAAACTTAGTGTGTTTCATGAACAATAGGAACTTCAGCAGAGGCATTCTTATCGCACATCCTAGATATACTCCACCAGCCCAGTTTTATCCCCTTGGTCCCCAGAAGGGCTGTCTGTATTATTGCTGTGTCAGGAAAACACTGAGTCAGATAGCGGTCTCTGCTCAGAAAATGTATTTTGGAAGCCCCAGGTGAACAGTTGTTTTAACTTTCACTTCATCACACTCTTTGCAGCATCTCTCTTGACAGTGGGTGAAATTTTGAATACTGTGTAAGTCACTGACAAAACTCCCAGTGACCAGAAGCCAGGATGGAGTTAGGATTTCACATTATATGAGCTTAATTTTTTTCATTTTGGATGGTATCTACTTTTACTAATTGGAATTACTGTGTTTGCCTATGTTCAATCTATAACCTATTGCAGCCATCAATTATAGCCCTTTCGTGCTACAGTTAATCCAATAGACAGCAAATGACTCAGCTCGGGATAGGACAGGTTTGCTTTCTGACTTGAAGCCCAAAAGTGGCAATTGACTGGAATTTCAACCTGGGATGCTGAACTGTAGACAACCTGCTCAGAAATGCATCTTTGCTGGTGAATCTAGAGCTTCTTGTGAAAAACTTAGTTTTGCTAACAAAACATGATTTCTGTCCAGTGTCATGAATAAATTATCCAGTTTTGTGAGACAATCAGTAATGTTTGATGTTGAAATCAAAGAACGTGACAAAGAATTCAACAAAAGGCAGACTCTCACCAAAGTTTTCCTTTTCTGTGAACTACTATATGTGTAATTACTTTATATATTGTTTTGTTTCAAATCTTTTTAAATAATGAAAAACTTCCGAATATTGGTCTATTAATTGTCCCCAATATAATGTCTCCATTTTTTTTTAACCTATATTATCGCCATCTTGTTTAAAATGAAAGTCTTTTTGCACTGGTCTGCCCAACAAAGATGATTTTATATGGGACCTGACCTCAGCCAGGATTCCTACTGTTTCAGGTTCAGTTCTGGGTTCTCCACAAGCTACTATGCACTGCATTTGTATCAGATTTGAAAGATGCTTTAACATGCCTCCCAGCATCACGATTGTTTCAGCCCTGATATTGAACATGAGTAGGATGAATGTATCTCTTAAATGCACTAGTGAGTATGTGCCATGAGTCTTTGATTTCTTTAAACTTATTTACATTTTGCGTGCCCTTGAGCAATGAATTTACTGTGTCAGCATTGTCTTTTCTACTTACACTTTGTCTGTCTTGTCCGCTCACCTTAGCTTGATGCTTATTTTTTTGTGCACGTGTATAGTCCATTGCACTAAATGCACGAACTGCCTGGAGTGGAGGATTTTCCATATATTGTGTCTTTCTAAGATGCACCCTTTGTACTACTGCGAGTTGTGCAATATTTTCCCAGTTTTTTTGGGTTTTCTCATGAGTTCCTTTTTAATTCAAGTACTTATTCGCATCCATACGGGTCTCAGATGGCTGTGGTCTAACTGCCTTAGACACTTTATGAAAGTCTTTATTCTCTGTACAGGGAGTGGTTGTGTTTCTTTCATTTTTGAAGCTTCAAGTGACCAGACTTACCAATATCTGCTTTTGTCTGACCCTCATCAAAATTCACAGTTAGACAAAGTGGTGAGAAAACACATGCAAGGCTCAGCTCTCCTAATCAAAACCATGTTCAACAGATATTGAAGGATTTAAGACCAATAGGTCCAATTTTCTTGTTGATATCAAGGCATACTCATCAGCCTTGAGACATCTCATTCAGTAAGCAGCCTCCAGGCTGTCAAGTATCTCAGACACATCTTAACTGGGTAAAATGTCTCAATACACGTAATAGAGTTCCCCAGAGACATTCCTGGTAGTGTCCACCTTCCAAATGGGTCTGTCCCTGCACGGCCTTGCTTGTTGGTGTTATGCATAGACATGCTGTTCTTGGAGACGAAGCTGAAATGCCTTCCATATGATTTTTTTTTCATCGCTTTGAGCTTCAGAGACCCCTGACACTGCACTGTGTGGCCCTGAAATAAGAATAAATTCTGGACATTGTTTTGTAGG
>NW_010127328.1:2959-15974 GCF_000699245.1 Pterocles gutturalis | reverse complement strand
TTCCCTACAGTAGAAAATGTCTAACCTTAAGTGAATAGTCATAAATGGATTTACAAGCTGAGAAAGTGCCACCTTAGGAAGCAAATATGATCATTTTAAGATGCTAAGTTGTATAGACATAATTTAGTATGAAGAGAGCAAGAGAAACCTGTTACCATGTAACCCAGCAAGGTTAAGCAGCTCCTCACCATAGTGCTCAGGTGGGATTTAAAGCACATGATTATACTCATCAAGCTTTGAAATTTATCTTGCGATAGAAATCCTGAGGCCGACACTGCGCCCGTAGCAGCTGCAATGACTCCGTGGGGTAGGTGCTCTGAAGGAATGGAAAACTCATTCTTTTGATGACATTTTTATGAGAGAGTTTTCCAAGTATGGAAACAAGATGGTTATCCTAGGGGGTGGTCATAAGTCGCTTGCTACTACTATTGCCACAGGTCTACTGAAAATTCGCTTTGTACTGAAAGTTTAAATACTTTTAGTGATGTTTGCGGTGAACTTTACCTACTGGAAAGCTTCCGCACGCTATAGGGCTGTCCCCTATGCTACATGCTGCTGGGCTCTCCAAGATTAATGGTGTTTGGTGAAGGCCCGGACTTGGAAACGATCTGGGAAGTGGGAATGGTTTCAAGGCAGATGGAGTGCTGCCCTGAAGTGTTTTGGTGAGGCTGAGTCTAGTGCTGACACAGACAACGTGGTGCAAAAAGTTTGTCCCTGAAAGTGCTAGGAGAGCTACAAGAGAGGGATTGGTGGGATCTGCAAAAATTACAGAACTTCTCTAAATTCCTGTTTCTTGGCTCATCTCCATGGTAAGGGGTCTTCTTTCAGAAGACCACAACAAAGCTCTGGAGAGGATGTGGTAATGCCATCTAACAAAGGCGTTGTGGTGGGTGTAGAAACCCTTAGAGGAGGCAACCAGTTGCATCTTGGGGACCAGGAGATGAGGCAAGTTGTCATACACTTGGCTGGAGTTAACAACTCTGCAGATTTATGATTTTACATTGCACCATAATGCGTAATGTATGAAAAGATAAATATTTTCCATTCAGCAACATCTTGCTGCATTTTCATCTAACTCTATAATTTTAATTATAAAGTGAACATAACCTGTATCAAATTATGATTTTGTTAACATATTGAATGAGGACAAGAAAAATAAATACCAGATTTCATACTGTACAGGCACATGAAGGTATAGCAAAAAAATCTGGTTTCCTTGACCACATTGTCATAATATGCATATATAACTGCTTATTGAATCCAGGCTGTGTAGACAACAGAAAGAACACTGGCTCCATACCATCACAATGCATGCCCACAACAAAGAGGAGGAAAGAACAGGCTCTTTCATTGTGTGTTTCTAAGTATTGCCAACATAAGGGCTAAAAACGTTACCTCTGTCTGAAGTGTATCTATATATCCATGCCTAAGTTATTAACTGGGCTCCCTGAGCACAGTTGCTGAAAATATTAATATATTCAAATTATATTCCAGCTACTGCAAAAACAGTAGATCAGACAAATGTATTAAAATCTCTTCAGACAAAAGGAGTCATGTTATTTATAAAGTTCCTCCCCCTCTTTCTGGAACACAAACCTTCATTGTATGTAATATATGAGAATGCATGATGATTCTTAGATGTCAAAATGTGGCTTAAAGTTTGAATGTGATCATGAAACAGTGACTCTAATGCCTGCCATAAACAAATTGTCACTGGTATTATGTAACTTAGGCTATTCACAAAGTATAAAAGAAGGGAAGAATAAAAGGTGGCTGCCAAACACCATGGACCAAATCCCAAGGTTGTGCCAAATTGCTCTAGCGGACTGGGAATTGCAAACCCAGCGTGGAATTTGGATTTGCGCTCCCCAGTGCTCGGGCTGCTCCTGTCGCTCAGATTAGAATGAGGTAAAGGGTTTTTTTGTTTTCAGTTTGTCAGTTTATACTGTAAGGCAGCAAAGCAGCATCCAGTGGCTTCTGCAGCCCCCCTGCTCGCTTTACTGGCAGATGGGAAAGTGAGATAAAAGTTCACTAACTTTCACAGGACCCATTTTTTGTACAGAGTGGCCTTCTAGGACACAAACAGGCATGGTCAGATGGCACCAGCAGAGCAGTCTGAAAGGGAAGAACCACTCTTGGATCTGGTGGTCTTGATTTTTTCATATTATCCAGCGTATAGAGTATCTCCCCATCAGGTTGAGACCCTGCTCTTCGCTTGGACTTGTTAGCAAAGCCAGCACAGCAGGTTGATGACAGAAGATGATACATCAAAGCAGAAGGTCTTGTCTGTGAACAACAACTAATTATTCATAGATACTTTCCTTTAGTTCGGGTTTCAGGCATAATGTATATCTGCTAATGCGCCCACTGCGCAGATTTGAACTGCAGCTAATGGTTGTGTTGAGGCCCTTTATCAGGTACAACAACCAAACTAGGTGATTCTCTACCATCCTTTTTATATCCCCTCTTCCTTCTTTTAAAAGTAAAATGACTTTTTTTTTTTTTTTTTTTTTTTTTTTCCTGCAGCCTGGAATAATTGTTCAAGCAGAGATACTGGTTTAACTCATTATGAATTATTAGTGGAAAAGTGGGTCTCAGAAGTATGTTACATCTGAAATATTTTTCGTCACTTGAACATGTGCCGTCCAGAACTGGTCCTATTCTACCAGTCACTGGGAATAAACACTTCGCATGCACAGATGCTCCTAATTTGGTGTGGTTTGGAGTGTAATTTAGATCAAACGTATCCATGTAAATGAGTCAGGGTTTCTTAATTAGGTGCCTCTAAAGAAAAAACTTAGACCACATCAGTAGGTGCGGGTGTGGTGCCCAAAGTACTGGAATCTTTCCTATAGATGAAGCTGAGTTTTGCTCAGGCATACTGTAGGTTTTTCTTTCCCCCCCCTTTTTTTTCCTTTCTCTTTTTTTTTAAATTTTTTCTTTCTAAAGCACAATAATAAATCTGCAGATGGCATAGACATAAAGACGCTACTTCAGAAGAGCTGTCTAAAACACTGTCTCTTTGGCAAATGCCTTAAAGTAGGTCATTCTGCTGTGATTTAGGTTTATATTTCATTGCCAGCTTTTTGTTCCCATTACAAGTAGGGTGCATTCCAGTCCACAGATTTGCTCTTAATTTTTTGATTCAGATTTTTTTTTTTACAAGAGTTCGTAGATCTTCATAAGAAAATGGCCAAAACGCTGTCAGAAGTACTAATCATGCACTTGACCGCAAAAGGAGATGTATGAAGGTGATAACCTGCAAGTGTTGGAATGTAAAATACCATTCTCTGGAAGCAAAAAATGTATTGATTCTCTTACCGTGGTGATTGAAATGATTGTTGCATCTTTTGCAATGTGTGAAAAATAATTTGATCTAATGTCATTTCAGAGCTCTAAGAGCAGGGGCATCCGTTCCTACAGTTGTTCAGATATTTGCTTTTTCTTTATATATATTTGTTACTGAAAAGCATGTATTTTATAGCTTATATTAAAAAAAAAAAATCATCAGGGTCTGTTTTCCCATCAAAGTGCTGGGGGATTTACATGCCAAACTCCCACTAACCTTAATGAATTACCTGCATAAATTCCCTTTCAATCGATAGGAGAAGAGATCCTATTGTGGTATATTAATTATTTTGCACAGAACGCTGACATTTTGGCATTAAAGTCTTTTTTGTTTTGTTTTGAAGTTCCAATGAATATCTTAAGAAACTTCAAGCCTATTATTTATTTTACAGCCTTATTCTGAGAAAAATCCCATGTCTTTAGTCAGAAAAAGGCATTGCAATTTACCCTTTGATGACCTGGTCACGGACATTAATGTGTTAGGGTTCAATCTCCCAAAATAGTATAAAAAAAAAAAAAAGGGAGGGGAAAAAAGCTATTTTGTAATGAACTGAGCATTCTTAATTTTCACCACCAAAAAACATTTGAGTTGAAAAGAACGCTAACCCCAAGCAATATTAAGAGGTTACAAAATCCCATAAATTAACTCCGCCAGTGATATTTTACTAAAGCTTATGTGAATGCAAACCAGAAGCAGGACTCTCACATGGTCTTTATTAACCAAAGAGTACTTAGCAGTAACCAGCCTTCCCCGAGCTTTGTTGGCCGTATGCACACGTACGCCCACAGCGCCGATACGCACATGGGGGAGCCTTCAAAAGCGTGGGGTCCTCGCGGTGGAGGCTTGGGAAGTTGGCGGAGGGTGGAAGTGAGAAATGTTCTCTGTGTCATCGTGGGCAAGCGCCTCACCCTCTCCATTCCTCACTTTCTCCATCTACACGACTAGGATAATAAAAACTTACTGACCTGAAAAAAAAAGGAAGTTCTGAGATTTAATTAATGTTTGAAAAGCTTTTTTGAGATTGTTTGATATTGAGTAATGTGGGATGAACAATGGGAGCTCTTTGAAACAGGGGCTCTATCTATCTGGGTTTGTGTACTGCACCTAGCACAATGGTGCTGTACAGCCACAGAGTCAACCGTATCATAAATATTTAAATTAAAACTATGTTAATTATTTTTATCGTTCTGTTATTTGCTGATATACCAGTTCAGTACATTTTGAAGGTCAGTAGCATTGAAAAGTGCCAAGTGTAATTATTTGCCTGATTGTTATGAAAATCAGGGTTTATATTTTTTAAATGTGGTTGTGGAAATAGGGTGTCTGTGGAAACACAGGTAAAACTGTGGTTTTAATTACTCGTCATTCTTCTCATTCAAAACACTAAGCTGCAAGGTATTCTTCAGGGAAGAGGTGAACTTTGCAAACTCTCTTACTCCGCAGAAAGAAGGACTAGGCATGACTGTAATAAACCTTGGTAGCAGGTTGTCCTCACCCCAAAGTGAATTAAAAAAAAAATATGCATAAAGGGGCTTCTGGAAGATTGGATTTCTTTTTTGCCTTTAACTCAAAATCTATTATTACTCCTGTCCTGTGCACAGATGTGCCTGGTGCACATTTTCTTCTGTCCACTAATTTACAAGGGGAGAGCTTAGTAGACCAATGTGTAGAGAGAAAATGGGTTTAACTCTTTTCATTCCCCCCAAATGAGCCCTGAGAAGCTACAGTAAATGGGACAAGTGTTGGCATTGCTCCAGCTCCTTTCTAAAACTCTTCTGGAGCTGAAACAGAGAAAAGCACACGTGCAAGAGCCTGTCTTGATATATATTTGCCCTTATCAACCTAGAAAGTGATTAAACCATTTCATGGAAATCTTAAAATGCTAGTCAGGGATTCCTGAGTCTTTTGTGTCCCTGGCCAGTCACCTGTTTACTCTTCTGGTGCAAGAGGACGTTTCTTCTCTTCACATTTCCACTAGCTGCTCCTCAAGCTTGTAGGAGCAGGGTAAAACTTTTCTCTCTGCTACTCTCCCCTGGCTGAAGAGCAAGAGCTGCTCGTGAGTTGTCTGATTATAAAGAAAGGTCTTGATTCAGGAAATAGTTTCCACAAATAGTCATTCTTTCTTCTGCCTTCAGTTAAAGACTTCTGTGCTTCTGCATATTCCTGAATCTGGGCATTTTTCCTGAAACAAAATTTAATGCCCATCCCATGCTTTGGGCTGTAGGTCTCCCACAAGTGCTCCTAGGGTTCCCAAATATAAATTTGTTGTGTAGTCATTCCATTCGGGGGACTGTTTTTTCTTTTGAATGACTTTTACTTTTTTAAAAATTCTTCTTCTTTTTCTTAACAAGAGGCTTGTACAGTTCTTAACGTAATCTGTTCTGCTGTGTGAAAAAAGGGTTCTCCTGAGCCTATATTTAATATGTAAGCCTGCCCGAAACTGCTGATATGACACATAGTTTAGTAAGTGAAAATCACATATGTTTGCTACGTTTCCTCCACCAACTTGGGAAAAAAAAAAGTTTGCAGACATCCGCTGCTTAGTGTTACTAGATGCCATACTTTAACTTTATTTTCTGATTTTCCCTCAGAACTCTGGGTACTGCTGCTGGACTTGTCATCACATTGTCATCGTGTCCTGGTGTGCGGGCTACTGTGGGCTTCTGTCAAGGCATGGCTTTTTCCCTTTGTTTTTAAAATCTTTAATAGGTAGAAATAAGTCTGTTCAGTTGTGCGGAGTTTGCAAAAGCCTGTGCTCGTCAGGGTGTAGCTGCCACGTGTTGCGAGGTGTGGGGGGGTGTGTTTCATTTGTCAAGGTTGGATGCTTTGTTCATAGAGCTATGAACGTGGGGGAAGGTTATTTTTCAAAACTACTGAAGCATGAATCTTGTAGTATTTATTACTTTTGCTAGATAATATATTAATATTAGCGGGTTCATCTGAGATAAAAAGTTCTACTCTTGATGAGTATTTCCAATGAAATTGGTGCAAACAATTGCTAGTAATAATGAAGAATTTGGGCTGGGGGGAAAGCAGTCAGGAAGGAAATTCTCATTCTCTGAAAGAGCAGAAAGCCTGGATGGCACCTGAAAATGTTTTCCCGTGCTATATACAGTAACAGGAAAAATGGAGCAAGAAAATGGAGTTTCTTGGATTCAAAGGTGAATCAAAAGGAATTGGCTTCTGCCTGGACAAGGCAGCCAGAGAGGCCACAGTAACAGATCCACGTGATAAACCAAGAGGCAACTGCAGAGCTCCCCAGACAACTTGCCTGAAGTGCCTGCCAAGGAGGCAGATGCTGCTGCTGGAAGAATATCTTCCACAGTTGGGCATCTGGGTTCAGCGCTTTCCACGGAAGGGAGAGGGATGGGAGCGTCAGGCTGGCCCCCGTCTTCCCGTTTAATTATTTCTACATCCATTTTACACTTTGGTAAATAACACGTGTTATCCTGCTTTTGTGAGGGAAAAGAATAAGCAAGGAGAGGGTTTTTTTTTCCCATAATATTTCCCTTTGCAGGGGTGTCTATGTGGATGGGTAGAGAGGGATGCGAGCCTGGTCAGATGTGAGACAGCTCGGGTCTGGGAGTCGCAGAGCTGCCTCGCGGTGGCACGGAGCTCAACCTAATAAGCAGAGCAGGCTGAGATTCATTAATTTAACATTAATAAGCACAGCTTATTAGCTGAGGCACAGTGCTGGTATAATGCAGGCACACAGCTTCTGCAGCAGAGCTGGGTCTGCCCTCGCCAGCTCGGAGCGTGGTGCAGAGGAACCAGCCAGGGCACTGCTCTCTGCTACTGCACTTTGCATTATTTTTTGCAGTTGCTGCAGAAGCTTCTGTGCCCTTAAAAAAAAAAAACAAAAAAAACCTTCCATGTTTTTAGATTGTATTGTTGGCTTAGGCTGTGTGTATAAGCCATTTAAAATTCTTGTGCCTCAGTTTCCCAGTGGGTGTGTAATAGCTGCCTCAAAGATGCTGCTGTGAAATAAAATACTGTGGGAGCCTTAAAGAGTGAAATAACCCTTCTACCTCATTTGAATTATAGGTTTGTGAGTAGAGTATTGAGTACAAATAGCGATTTATTAGATAGGGGTTGGCTGCTCAGTTCACTTTTGTGCAGAGAGCCAATACAAGGTTTCTGCATCATTTCATGTCCTGTGTATGCCTGCAGTATAGGACCAGGGAGGTCTGTCAGTTTTATCTGGTACCTGCAATTATCTCTTTCTGCTTGGGAGTAAAATTAACTTGTAAATGAACAACACAAAACAGTGGAGTTCTGGAGACTGGAGGATCTGTTTTCACAAATGTATGGGACAGCAATATACGGGCTATATAGAGCAAGCAAATATTCTCTAAACACATTCAAGTAGAACAGGCTGTTTTCTGCAGCCCTTTATTTGGGAAAATCCTTACTCAGATTGGGTTTTGGTGTTTCTTTCATGTGTAAAGTTTAATGTTTGTCTGATTTGATCATCTTTGGGAAGAATTATTGAAAGCGTAATAGTAGTTGTGCTCGATTGTTTTCAGTATGAGTCCTAATAAAACTATTTCTGATGGTATTAGACTGACGAGTTGTGTGAGGTGTCTGCTAAGCCTCATATTTTCTCTCTTCTGATTATGAGTAGTAGAACAATTTTCCTGCAAAGCTGAACAAGTGACACCCGTGGGGTTTTTTTCATCAAATTAAAAAAAAAACTTAAAAGAGCAGGTAGTGCAACCCAAGCTTTGCTTTTAATCCCTCTCCTGTAGGCCTCATACGCTGCCCTGTGACTTCTTGCAACTTCAGAGGGCTTGGTTTCAGAAAGATGTATGGCACTGGTGTTAATCCCTGCTGCCAGACCTTTCTCGCAGACTCTCATCAGCTGCTTTGTCTGGGTTTCTGAAGAAGGACCCTTCTGAGGTGCATTTCACATTGTTATTTGGGCTTGATCTGGACCCACTCCCGCAGAGTGAAACCATAGTGCAGCCTCACTGCTGTCAGTGATTTAGGGTAAACATACCCTTCTGAGAGAAGGTCGGATTCTCGTGCTGATCTCCTACATGTCAATGAGATGTACTCTCAATGTGCTATGCAGTCCTTTTCCCCATCAGAAGCTCAGTTCAACACTGGGCAAGAACAGCCAGCTCCACCAACAGATACAGAAACTGCAGTAATATGCCTCAAATCGAACCAGTTTACTTATTTTTTTCAGCAAAATAGAGACTTTTGACCTTCCAGTGATTTATGCTGAGCAAACCCTGTGATTGAAGAGGATGGCGCAAGGTACGAGTCAATGGTGAGGTTGGTGCATCGTGCACATTGGCACCCCGATTCTGCAAAGTATCCCTAAAAATGATATAATTCTACCTTTTGTAACATCTGAAAACTAGTCTTGTTTCCTAACTTATTATAAATAAATCCATATTGTCTATATTTACATAACATAAATATTTTGACATTACTGACAACATATGTAAGCCTCTTTATTCTCATTTACAGAACCATGAGGTCATTCAGACTGGCCCCACTCTTTCACATTGACAAGTGCAAGAGAATATACCAGGTTTTACCTTTTTTTTTTTTTGTTGGTGTTTTCAGCATCTATTCTGTTGCTGCTTCCATGTCAATGGCGCAAAGCGTATGGAATAGTCCTGTCCTTCCCTGGGGAGGTGTTTGTGTGCCAGAGAAGACTGACCTTCTTCAGAGAGACACAGATGATTGCTTCTATAATGGTCAGACCCCTAAACGGCTCAAAAATCCCACCTTCCTGCCTTCCATCGCTCTGTGCCGCTATATCGCATTAGTATACCTCTACCTTCGCCATGGTTTCTGCAACACCCAGGTAACAGGTATCTTTAGATAGCTCTATATGGGTTGAATTGTAGTCAAGCTCAGTATTTTGTACATATGTGTGGACAATATGCATTATGAAGTATTGTTATTTTATTGTCTGTATTTTAGTGTGGGTTTTTTTTTTCTCCTTTTATTTTCTTTTCTCCAAAAAACACCGGTCTTTGCCCACTTTGCCAGTTATTCTGCGCATACGCAGCAGGAAAAAAGTGCATGTCCCAAACAGATTACGCTCTAAAAAGCCAAGCCAGACAAAGGAAGTATTATCATCATTTTGTAAACAAGGAACCAAGGCACAGAGAGATTAAGTGATTTACCCAAGGTCACCCAGAACATCCAGTCAAAGCCAAGAACTGAACCCATGTCTCCTGAGTCTCAATCAAGTGATTTAACTATGAGATCAAAGACTTATTGCGTATACCTGATATCTCTCCCCTAAGACATGGTAACAACACTTTTTTCAGGTTAGGATCAATGCCACATATGGTGCAGTAAATTTTGTATATGGCATATCTGTGTTGACAGTGTGTACCCACTTCTTGCACTCAGATCCTTCCCGGGAAATAATTTCCCTTATTATTCTTCCATTGACAGTAATAAATTATCATCCTTCTCTAGATAACCCTCTGAAGGA
The DNA here is from genome assembly GCF_000699245.1 of Pterocles gutturalis. NCBI lineage: Eukaryota > Metazoa > Chordata > Aves > Pterocliformes > Pteroclidae > Pterocles > Pterocles gutturalis. The sequence goes on along the minus strand of NW_010127328.1, from coordinate 6,162 downwards.
GAGAATGTGTGCTCACGGTATATCAGATGAATACGTAGAAAACTCTTTTCCTACAAAGCTAAAGAGTCATTTTATAAGCTAAAATTCTTCCATGCTCAATGAAATGAGGACATTCCCATGACTATATGGACCTCATTTTGCACTTTCAACTGGAAGGTGCAGAACAAGATGAAGGATATAAAATATATCAGTATAAAGGCATCATTCCTTGTAATCTTAGAATAGTCTTTTATTTGGAGTTTTTATTACTCACTCATTGGGTCACTGTATCATTCCTGGGATTAAATACTCCTCTGTGCACAGGGCTTTCATGGAGCCCTAGGTCCTACGTAGTCCCTTCAAGGTTAAGAGTAGTTTGGCTGAAAAGTGCCTGTGCAAAGTGGCACTGGTTAGTGCCAACAGCAGGACAGCCACGAAGGCAGGGACAGGATCCTGCCCTTCACGTGCCTCTGTCTTGAGGTCTATCTACCACTTCTGTGCAGTCATCCTGCAAGTCAAACTGCTGCAGGTTGGTTTCTGAGTGAGCAGGTGGTCTATGGACGTTTTTACTCCTAATGCCATGAAACACGAGAAGAAAACTCAAGGTGAACATGAGATCTCAGGTTGACTTTGTGGGCCCACATCTCTTGTAAATGGAGCTCAATGAATGTGAAAACCGAGAGAAATGATGAGACGGAGCCTCACAGTGTCATTTTTCTGCCTCTGTGGTATCTCAGCAACATTAGGAGAGCAAAGCTACACTTCCAAATCTCTCCTCTGCATTGCTTAGATGTTCTGTGTTGTCACAAGCTTCCCTGTGAGGTACAAGAGCTCATAATGTGTTTTCTTGGGTGAGGTTATTTTGATCATTATGTGTCTCACACATCACAAGAACAGCAAATGAGATTGAATGGCAGGGTTCTCAGTGGTGAAAACATGATGTTCAAAAAGTCTATTGGTGGAGAAAGTAGAACTAAACTGGACAAATGCAATACTGGAACATGTTGCATTTGCCCAATTCAATCTACCTCAAGCATAGTAATCCCAACGTGTCTGGACTGCAATGAAGGAAAGAAACTGTTCTGCTTTCTAGTAGAGGAAAAATCTGGGTCTTTGCTTCAACATACTGATTTCTTGAGCAGAAATTGGACATACATAGATACCATAAATCATGTTCAGTTTTGCCAAAGAACGTAATTATCTTTGGTATTTTGGATGATATTTCCCATTGGATTTGGACATTACACACTGATTTCTTTTAAAATTATTGATCTGTTATTACCACAGTTCTACTTACTTCTTTAGGTGTTCAAAGAGGATTTTCATTGTGTCATAGTTTGGTTTAGGGAGCTTTTTTACCAGGCTCCTTATGGATTTGATGCGAGTGGCGTTGTCCTGGATTTCTAAGGGGAAAAAAAAAAAAAGAGAAGATAACCACTTGAGTGCCATATTAGGACATTACTTTGCCCAGTACTGTCTCTGGTACCTTAACAAGAAAAGCCATCATTAATATAAGGTTAAAACCGGATTATATCATACCTTCTGTCATCTTAATAGAGAGCAAGAGTAATTTACAAGGGTTAAAAATTCTCACTTAATATTAAGGAAGCACCTCTGGTTCACAAAATAATATTTATATTATTTTCATGTATTTTATTAGACTATTAGTCTCTCATCCTGAGCTAAAGCACCTCCAAGTAGTAAGGGCTGAACATCTTAAGTGCAATTCCACTTTAGAATCATATTTGTCCAATAATGCAGCTTCTGTGATGGATGCACTTCCCAGGTAATCCTTGTTGTCCTTTTTTTCTCATGATAATTTCATCAGATCTATTTATGAATCTTTAACAGTACACCGCAGCACATCTGAAAATATAAAATGATTTACTATTCTTTTCAGTTGTGCTTTCTGGTGATCCATTAGTTCAAGAAACTATTCCAGTGCAGCTATTTTCTAATACCTGTAGTATCTCATAACTGGAATTTCTGCAGGAAACAATTTGTATTTCAAACTTACAATTAGTGATGCAGAATGCAGTGCTAAAAAGTATCGCCTTTTGAGGTGATATTGCTATCCTTTTTGTTAAGATGTACCTCCCTGTTTTAGCATGATTCATAGCTTCATGGGAAAGGATTGACTGATATTTTCATTGATTTGTATAAGATGTTGCAACTGAAGCAAAGTCGTGTACAACCGTGCTTTCATTTTGGAACAGATTAGATAAGGTGCCAGTAGGTCTGACGTAGGGAAAACATCTTGCATGTTACATGCCCTAGATAACCTGAGAATACTTTTTTGATCTTATCATCTATGATTTAATTATCACCTATCATTCTTCGTATATGTTCTTTTTTAATATTCATATTACCCTAACACCCAGAGATCTCAATCAGGATTGAATCCCAGTTGCAGGAGGTGCTGCATAAGCATACATGGTGATTAGAGCCTTGATTCAAAGATTTCACCAAAAAAAAAAAAAATTCAAGTAAAAATTTCCTGCAATTGAACTGAATTTAAGAATTAAAATTCATAATATTCCTTTCTCAGCATGTATCCCTAATTCCTGTTGAGATTAGTACTTCATCCACACAGATACAGATGTATATGCCTATATTGTTTATAATTTGAACATTTATATAGATCAGAAAGACTAGAGCTCAAAGTAGTCAAAATGTAGGTAATATTTTCCAGTAGAAAAACTCCAGACTTTTATATGGATTTATTCTATAGGAAATCATGCAGTAGCAGCAATGAAGTTACATACAGATGAAGAATACAATTTCTGTGTATTTTACTCTTGTTCTGGTTCAACCTATACAAAGTTTTAACTTCTGAACAGCACAAACTCCCCCAGTCTTCTTGCAAACCAGTCATCCCTTGATGTTTTCTGCCACAAGCCATTAGCACTGTTTATTTTTGTCCTATAGACGATCTGTCCAGTGGAAATATGACTGAAGATAAAAATGGAAACGATACAAAATTTGCAGAAGTTAATTTATTGTAGGAAGGCGGTGCAAATTCAATGGGGTTTTTATTTGTCCTGTATGGTGTGCGTATAGGCTTTGATCTTACCAGATAAGTTATATTTAGATCGGGGCTGCCCTGGTTGTTGCTTATCGCAACTTCTCAAATAAAGCTTCTCAAATAGTAGTATTATTATTATTTTTTTTTTAATTCTGTTTTCTCCTGAGAATTTAATGGACTTGAGTGGAACTGAACCACT
>NW_010127328.1:0-2928 GCF_000699245.1 Pterocles gutturalis | reverse complement strand
TAGGGAAAGGCTCAATAGTCAGAAAGTCTTACTTTTCTCCATTGCAGAATATTTGTAAGGGAATGTCATACAATAAAACTTTATTGTGCTCTCTTGAAGGAAGTATCTCTGCTGTGTTAGTTAACCCAGATATCAGCTCAGTCACCATCTTCCCTCCAGAAGCCCTACCTTACAGAGGCTGTGCTTCCTCATAATGTGTATTTGTAAAAGAAATAAACTAAAAAGAGCAGTGTTAATTTACAAAAAAACATTATTGATTGAGAGAATGGCAAGGGTAGAAAGCTTTGTTTCAGGGCTTACAGTCCCAAAATCATCGGTACTGATAGACAGAAGAGCTACTTAGGTAAGCACAAAAACCATAGAAATTATTGCGTGAAATTATTTTGTGAATCGGTCTATTTGTTAATTGTTAGTCCATTGTAAAAGAAGAAAAAAGCGGGCAACATGTGGTAACTTTAGTCAGCATTTCTGAAGCGGGAATGATAAACACCTCTGCCTGGCTCTGGCATTTATCAGTACTGAGATATTATTACCACATAGAGTCACAGCATGGTTACCGTTATCATCAAAAAAAAAGAGCCAGCTAATCTTAATGGTTTGTAAAGCCGTTACCTGCACTGGTCTGACATTTATCATGATCATTTTACCACATGAGTCCTACATTGCAAAGGTATTTTATCTGGAAGGGACATCACTATGAATTATTATTTGCAGCTAGGTAGAAAATTGTATGTTGTAGATACCTTTTCTCATTATAAATCACAGTCACATTTCACCATTTCCCACACAAAGCTGCTGAGCCCAAGCTTTTTGCCATAACACTTAGTCTCCCTCCCTTTTATAGTTCCATGAAAATATTGGCTACTCTTTCATTAAAATGGTTGATATTGGTGGGTTTTTTAAAAAAAAATGCTGTATACACGCTTGATTTTTCTCTAGTATGAAAGAATTTGTTTTTCCACTTGAGAAGCTGAAGAGGATAAACTTTTTTTTTTTTTTTTTTAATGTTGTTGTTAAAGCTTACTCTTGCTGCAGGTTTTGTGGCTGGGCTTGTCTTTACTCTTGACCTTGTTGATGGAATATTTAACAGATCAGATGCAAGATCTTATGTTGCATTTGCAATACCTATGGATTTGCTTTCTTTCTGTAAAGCCTTGAGTTCCACTTTCCTAGAAATTTTCCTCTTTCAGGTTCCTAAGTAGGAAGAGTCTTTAATTTCTGGTTTTGGGGAGTTTTTCTCTTTAGCATGCACAAATGGAGGAAGGAAATGCTTGACCATGGGTTTGTATAAATAGCTGTGGAGAAGATACCCCCCTCCTTGTGCTGTATTATGAAGCCTGAAAGTACAGAGGGCAAAGGAAGGAAAAGACTCTGAACAGCTGCTAAATTCTCCAGATAAGCCTAGAAAATGAAGCAGGCCAGTTTTGACAAAATGAAATAAGAGTATTTTTCATTATACTCTTGCTATTGTGAAAATCGATGAAAATTTGGGGAAAAGATTCCCATTTTGGAAAGTTTGACTCTCTTTTCCCTGTGAAGATTTCTGAAGGAAAAGAGTGACCATAATCACACTGATCAGATAAAGAACGAGAGGATGATTAATCCTTTTTTTTGCATTTTTTGGTCAAAATACGGAAGCTGTAGGTGATAATTTCAGCAGATCGAGATACTCCAAAGTGAATTGCAGATGGTTTTCCATGGAATATTTTAATGGAACATATATTTAGAATTTGGGTTACTGTTTTTAAAAATAAGGCTGGCTCCCTTTAGTGGAGTAAAACTGTGGAGATGCTCTCGTGTTTGTATTTAAATGAAGAATGCATTGAAAAACCCCACGTAATGTTATATAAGCTCTTTTGTAAATGAGCTTTGGATAAACATTTGAGCGCAGAAGAAAACACGATGTGTCTGTAACATTAACAGTGGCTGGCTAAAAATGAATGAAGAAAGCAACCTTTAGCACTCGTGTCCATAAAGAATACTTAAGTAAATCCCACCGAATCTCTCTTTTAATCATTAATTTTAAATGGACGGAGATGTTTACAACAAGCCACTTTGTTTCAGAACAGGAAGTCCAGGGTTTATCTCCAATAACTCACGTTGGCTAGGAAGGGATGGATGTCTCTAACCTGACATGCATTCATTATTTTGGAAGGTACTGGAGACTGACCCATGACCCTCCTCAGACCTGCTGCATTATTCATGTCTGACTTACTTTTGTATAGTTCTGCTATAGCGCCCGTTTCCCTTTGCCAGGCATTTCAGTGCCTTGTGCATGTTCAATGTTAAATGGCATTTATGGCTCGCATTAATGCCTAATTTTATCACGAGCCATGGTTTCTTTTTATGCTCTTGAGCCTCACAGCTGAAAAAAAAACAAACAGTGATTTATGATTCTGCATAAAATATCAAACTATTGATCTGCCACCTAACCTATGTTTTATTGTTGCTGCTGTTGTTTTTTTAGGCATGATTTTCTCAGATTTCTCTTACATGGCTCTTCTCACCTTGTTTTGTTTTTTTGGATAAGATTTCTGCTGTGGTTCAAATGTCACACACTGTTGCTACAGCAAAATCTGGCTGCCAAGAGTTATTTTTCCAACAATTCCTGCCTGATTCAGCTGCTGAGAGAAAGGCAGGTCTTGTCTGGGGCTTTTTTAGTTTGTTTATTTCTTTTTTTTTTTTTTTTTAATCGGAACTGAGTTGTTTAGGTAGATTTTTCGAGCGCTAATGAAATTTTGAGACTTATGGCGCTGGCTACAGCCAGCCGTAGTGTGGGCAGACGCTCTGCGAGCTTCCCCACTGTGCTGCTGTGCAAGCATCCCCGCTGTTATGTTTGCTATAGTTTTAATGTCTGTGAAAAATTCCCGATGCAACTAAATTATGTTCTGCCCTCTTGTTTGTATAAATAAACACCCGACTTAGCCA
>NW_010127327.1:30868-32529 GCF_000699245.1 Pterocles gutturalis | reverse complement strand
GATTCCAAGAGCCTTCTGGAGCTCTTGGAAAAAAGTAGTTTTGAATAAAATAATATTCAAGTTTGTCATCCAGCTAAATTTCAGCACCTTCTGCATACCTGCCTTTTACAGCCATGCTTCCTTTCCCTTTGAGGTTGTGTTGCTTCACTGTCACATCTGATCAACTGCATAAGAGGACTTTGATGCTCTAAAGAAAGATGGTTTGTCCTGCAGGGTGGATTATAAACAAATGACTTATAGGCAAATCATGAAGCACAGTAGGAAACTTTTTAAGCATTATGTCTGATTAGAAAGATTAATAAAGGAAATACTTCTGAATGTGGAAGGGCAGTATGATGCTTGAAGTTCTGTAATTTTAAAATACTTTCTGGATAAGCATTTCCCATTGTTTCCAGTAGCAGTTATTTTTGATGCTAATAGTCAACTACTGGACATGAGAGATTGCATGTAAATTCACTAAGTGTATACCTTTCTAAGTGAGAGTGTGAAACTTTTGGAATGCATGAAACTTATCTCAGCGACCCTGTAACATCATAAAGGGCACGTGGTGATTTGCGTCATTTCAAGTAGTGTTTTCCCATACTAATTCTCTTGACTGCAGGCCCCAAGTCAAAATCTGAATGATGTTTATCTAATAGACATTACAGCTGTCCCTTGCAGGAGAGCTGACAGTTCATTCTGGTTGCTGAGGAAATGTATTGTCTGACTGCAGAAATATTAGAAACCAGAGTGGGCAAAATGACATAGGCTTGACTCTGCTCTGGTGCAGACATAACCTGTGAGGTTGTCTGTTAGCTCCTGGTAAAAAAAAAAAAAAATCAACTGGGGGAGACTTTGCCAAGCTTGAAAGTGCATGCTGAATTTCTAAGGCTGTCAGTTGTCTGCTGAGGCATGCCTAATAACTCTGGCCTTAGTAGTTGAAAGTCCTCCTGCTGGCTTGGGCTTGCAAGTCTGAACGAGGCTTGCCTATACACAGGGACCATTGCAGTCAATGTTGTCCTTTGTTACTGTTGTACTGTGCTACTAGAGCTCCTCTTTCAGGCCTTCAATCTCTCTGAAGCTGAGAAGACTAAAATAAAACTAGGAAGAAAAAAATTCTGCAGTTATAGTCAATATGATGCACTTTCCCAAATGGCTTCACTGCTGGGGAACAACTCTTTCAAAACCCACATTAATACGCCTGAAGCCTGAATTTTTTTCTGGATCTGTTGGGTCCAAATCCTTAAACTTGTGCACACTGAGTTTTTACCTTAATGGTTTGCTCAGAGAGCATTTCAAACTCTTCTCTGGGGGGGATAGACTCTTCTAAGAGTAATTTAAAAGATTCCAGTAAAAGCTAGGTTGTATTGTCTCCAGTTTTGCATGGAAGTGCCTTTAATTTCTTGCTTTTAAGAAGCAACCAACCCAAACCCCAGAAACCTTGTTATAGGACACTTGGCTCGCGTGGTGCGAGTGGGTCAGGAAATAGTTGACTGGGTAGAGCAGCTTGAAGTTGCTGAAGAAAAATCTTGCATGCTCTGTCCGTGTGCTGCGTCCTGTACGGCTTAGACCTTGTCTTGCGAGTTTAGCTTTTCTTCCAGAGTTAATATCCTGACAGGTTAGACAGCTGACTTTCCCTCACCAAGGGATGGAATAAATACTGGGAGCTATGGAGGAGGCGA
>NW_010127327.1:1701-30837 GCF_000699245.1 Pterocles gutturalis | reverse complement strand
GAAAGGGAGTGAAATACTCCATTTGCCCTTGAGAACAGCAAGTTGTTGGGTTACACCAGGTAAGAAAACTTAACACTCATGTTTGACTAAGTCTGAGTGATAATACTTGAGCATTTGCTCCCTAGGGCACATAAAAACCATTAAGAGTATGGCGTGGCGTGAATTGGTGGCTGTGTTGCCCAGTGTAACCCTGATTCCTTCTATCTCTAACTTTTGCCAATACAGCTTTTAGTGGGGCGGTAGTATGCAAGATCAGGGAACTCCAGGAAGATGACTCATCTAGGAAAAGAGGGAGTGTGGCTGCTTGAGTATGTATGCCAGCAGAAAATAGTATATCTCCATTTGGAGCTTTAACCTTGCCAGTCAAGATGCCTGGGATGTGAGAGGGCTGGCTGGGGCGTGGAGAGTTTTGCAATGCGTGGACTAAATCCTGCACTGTAGTTCTTTGCAATGATGTGTGTGGCTGGGATGCCTTGGTGTCTGTGGAGGAGCTGACTTAGGTTTAGCAGAGCTTACTGGCAGTAGCTTGGTACCAGCCATGTCAGAACATGGAGGCAACCTGTGTGGGTGGGGTTTTTTTGCATCATCTGTTCTGCCCACATTCTCCTTCCAGCTCCTCCACGGTAGAGGGCTGACTATACAACATTAAAAAAAAAAAAAAAAAAGAAGAAAAAATCTAATTTCTTTCTTAATAGCGGTTTGAAGTGAAACACTTCATGTAGTGCTACCTACTGCTTGTAGGTCTTCAGCATTAATAAAACAAATGGCAACTTCAATTTTGAATTACTTGCTATTGGGAAATCTTAAATCTCATGCACAGCTTCAAGTTTGAAGGTGTTAACTCTCTTCTGGAGAGATCTAATGGAAAGCATTTCCTTTCCAGAAGTAACTTCCACTGCCAGTCTGAACTGATATTCTAATACATACATAACAGGTCCTTTGAGGCACTTGCCATCTCATAAACAACTCTTATAAGTGCTCTCAATCTTCTGTCTTTGCTAGTCAAAGTGACAGACTGAAGAGGAATCTTTTAGCAAAGTTAAACTGGCAAGGGTTAACATGTTGTAAATGGCAGAAAATCTGTCTTTTTATTTTAAAGCACAAAAAATCAAGGCAAAACTACCATGTAGTCTTTTTCCATATATTCATTTTTCATTTTTGTCCCTGCAAATGGCAGCAAATCAGAAGGAAACCTTATTTCATTGGTGAAATCTAACCATTCATTGCTCAGTACTTAGAAAATACCTATCAGCAGGTAATCTACACTATGCAGAAGTCATTTGTAAACATACTGAGTCTGTCTGCCAAAGATAGTTTAAATATGTTTTGAGAAATACGTAATATGCACTAATATCAAGCTTGCAACAAGTGATGAGAGGTGTTTTGTTTTCAGTATTATTACAGGCACGCTGTGGTATTAAATGTAAAGGCACTTGAGTTCTGTAAGCCTCAAATTTAGCACTATGTTTAGCTTATTCTTTTTTTAAATACTTCCTAAAATGGCTTAGCTATTGTGACAGGCACTTGTAAACAAAATGAGCTTGGCAGCAATGCTTTCTGAGAAGCTTGTTTCACATGTAGCAATAGGAGCAACCTTGCTTTTGCCTTGCTGTGCTTTCATTTGAAGTTAGTCAGTGACACCAGCAGCTTCCTTGGAGACACTTAGCAGGCACAGTGTATGCGTGCTAGAAGTGATAGCGGCCTCCAGGTATTTGAGGACATTGGGTGAATTAAAGTGCATCTCTGTAGGAAAAGAATTGGCTTTCCATTCCCTTTAACGTGCACTTTAAATCCCTGCAGCTTTTTAACTGTCAAAGCAAAGTGCTGCTTTTTTTCCTTGGCTTTCACAGTGAGAAGAGGCAGACTCATGTCCATCTTTTAGTTAGTGGCAACCAACTGTATTGTTCTTTCTGGTACCCCCAGGTCACCAATCTATACTTGCCTCCAATTTTTTTTTTTTTTTTTTACTTAATCTATTGTATTACTGAGCAAACTGTAGTACTTGACTTACCAGTCTGTTGACTAGTTGCAGTCAGCTCTTACTTGTCTCCATTTCCTGTATCTTTAAAGCAAGGAGGATTGAAGTGATGTTTTTGCAGGCTAGGCTGCTATGGCTTACCTTCTTCTGTACCCTCAGAGTGGTCCAGGAAGGGCAGGAAGACAGCAGCTGCTGCAGGGAGATCAAAGCACATTTGTTATGCTAAACCAGGCAGCAAGCTAAGCTGCAAGTCAAGGCTTGGACTCCAGAGAGCTGGAAGTTTTAAGTGTAGTGCTCTGTTTCTTGGCCTTCTATAGGAAATCCTTAACCTGAGTTGAGAAGAAGTATCTGTATGTCCTGGACCACTGAGCATTTATACTGGGATACAATATAAATTGCTTCCTGACTGCTGCTTCAAAGTGTTTCCTCCCTGGGCATGGAGGCTGTGGTGGTGTGACTTTTCTAGAAGACAGTTTTGTTTGACGTGTCAGAGTGTTACCGTGTCCGAAGAGCACCCTGATGCTGAGACACTTGGAGTGCTGGGATGTAGGAACAGTGACTGTATTAGCCTTCCACTCACACCAGTGGGTTGTATCTTTTCCTGATTCCTCTTCCCCAGCCCTGCCTTGGTTGATTTTTATGCTTCCTGTGATGATTTCTGCTTGCATGTCTCTTGGGTGCAGCAGGAGTCCCTCTTCCACCAGGGCTTGAGCTCTCCCTGGTCTTTTCCATGCTGTTGTACTGACTCAGCCTGGGTTGGGTGGGTATCTGCAGCTCAGCCCTTTAATCTCCTCCCTGCTCTACTTACTGAATCTTTGATCTGTTACCTCCTACAGCCACTCCTTTCCCTTGTCAGATAACAGCTACTTACCTGCTCTCCATGCAGGTACTTGCTGCCCTGAGTATTTACTCTCTGTAGCTACTTCCTTTCCCCAAATGCCAATGTTTTTGTCTTCTTAATCCCTGTGGGACAGGTCAGATGACAATCTGCACTTTAACTCCTCCCTCTCTTTTGAGACAACCAGCAGCAAATTCATATTCATGGAGTCTGTCTCTTTCAGAAGCTCTGCATAGGAGGCCACTGTTTTTTCAACCAGATGAATTTGGAGGAGCCTTGTCTCTCTTACTGTGGTGCAGCACCGTTGTACATTGAGCCACCTGCACTTGAGCTTCCTGGCTTCCCCAGATTGGCTCTGAGGAGGTGGGCACGGAACCGATTGCTTTGCAGGTGGCTATGAGTTGTCTTTCAGAGTTCAGCTGGTAATAACAAGCTGCAGCAGGAGATGCCTCCACTGGAGGGAAGCTGCCAAGAAGATTTCCACCCCCCTTCCTGCTGTGGGACAGGAGAGGTGTTAGGCATTCTCCATCCATCTCTTTCTGTAGCTGCCATCGCTGGGGTGGCTTTTCAGCTTACCCTGTCTCCAGGTGGCATCCACTGCCCTTCTGACCTGCAGGCAGCTGCTTGGAGCAGCTCTGTCCTGATGCGTAGCTTCTTTTCACTTCACCGGAGTTCAGGAAAAGTTAGTGTTCCATCATCTCCCCACGCATGCCTTAGCCCAAGGGTTTTCTGTGGGAAAACAGCAAAATTGGGCAGTAGCAGAACTGGCAAAATGCTGAGACACATTCACTGACTTTAGAAGATACAGGAAGACATGTATCTTCTATTTTATCTAATTCGCTGGGATGTAGCTATGTGTTCCTGCTACTCAAGGCAGAATTCTCTGAATTGTACAAGAGGGGCCACTTAGAGAAGTGGCATGCCTCAGGGAATTGTATGGTTTAAAATACATCTCTGCTATAAATTGTGACAGATGGTGGTGGGATTCTGAGGTGGATTTTATTCAAATAGTACTTTCAAACAACTTCCCCTCCACCCAGCTTCCAGAAACTTGCATTGATAAGTAAAAGGTGTGAAGATTAACAAAGGAAGGTTGACATGGGGTTTTTTGTTTTGTTTTGTTTTGCAGCTTGGAGGAAAAGGCCATAGGACCTTCAGTTTCCTTTTTCTGTGATGCTAGACATAGCTCTTTCCTTTTGTTGGTACCACTCTGCTGTATTATCCAGGTTAGGGAAATTTAAACAAGTGTGCAAGTGGGATTTTACAGAGTCTCTCTTGTATTTTTAATGTGTACAGTGTGTGTTATAGGATCTGCATTCACTTCTCTCATTAGTGTACCTTTTGGTTAGGAAAAGGTCTGTCTTGCAAGAAGAGGATTAACCCTGCTGATTATCTGAAGGCTGTGTTTGAGGAACTGGCTGAGGGTTACCTTGCAAACTGCATTTTGGTCCTCCTGGTACCCAGGAGCACAGATGTCCTGTTAGTTTCCAGCTGATAATTTTTCATTTGGTCAGGAAGGGCGTCCTGTTATGTTGGCTTCCACACAGTATCTGATTACCCCGTGGAACTTGAATATGGTCTTGAACTCTTGACCAGATAGCCTATCTGCTCATACTTTTCTTCATTATCCTTTTAAGTGGGTCTTTTTAAATATCCTTTGCAGCAAGATGGATGGTAGGTCAACTGATTTTTCTTTTAGGTCACTCTTTATTTGGTATCCCTACTTAGATAAGGTCATATATGTTATGGGGTTAACTCCCCACATTTCTTTGTTTCTTTCTCTGCCTGTATTCAGGCAGAAATGTTGCCCTCTTTTTTTTTTTTTTTCTTTTTTTTTCCCCCTCTTGTCCTTTATAGAATGCTGTTAATGCTTGCTGCAATTGAAAGTCAGATCTTGGGAAATATGAGTCTGTCCTCTTTGAAGGGTGTAAACAGAGGGGTGATTCTTGCTTTTTGTTTTTTTCTGGCTGGATGGATTAATTCTCATGTGCTGTTAAGTGTGTAGGATTTGCAGATCTCTCTTGACCTGTCAAAATGAAAGTCAGCTGTAACAATTTCATATCTGCTTCTTGGATTGAAACAAGAGCTGGCTTTTCCAAACCTTGTTCTGTTATTTGGAGTGCCAGACACTCTTTGGGAGAGCGGAGGTCTCTTTGGCAGATTTTTTTCTTCAACAGAGACCTCTGTACAGCTACTCTCTAAACTGTCTTCTGTACATGTAGTGGGTTGACCACACTTTTTCCAGACAGGGCAACAGAAAACTTAAACTACTTCTTTCTCTGTGGGCTTAAAGTAGAGCTCTGTAATAAGCTGAGGGTCTTTTTAGTAGTAGAACACTGACTTCAGATTCACTTGAAAATCGTTTGTGCAACTTGAACATTAGAGGGAAGAACGTTACAGTCTTGATAAGTTTGAGGTAGCTTCCATCTTGTCTGGTAGCTGGACAATGCACTAATGCAGTGCTGAGGAGGAACAGAGGATAACATTAGTAAGAAGAAGAAAGTAATTACTGTAAGCTTAATGGGAAGCAACAATATAAGTAATAACTAAATAAAGCATCTGTAGTAAAGCAAGAAAATGTTTAAAGACAATTTGTGCAAAAAGCTAAATAAACTCTTCTGCCAAGAGAGGAGCTCTTGAAAAAAGTGTGTTTAAAAGTTACATATGGTGCAGTCTATTTTAATAAGGAGGGAAGCAAGAGAAAATCGCCTTTTTGCAGTGTTTCATCTGTTCTTGTGGTTGGTTTTTCATTCAAGACCAACTTCTGTGTCTTCTGGTTTATCATAAATCTAAAAATAAATAGTAGTTTAGCAGAATTCTTGTTAAGGTATGAGATTATATATATATATAAAATACATATGCATGACAGGGTGTAGTCATGTAAATTTAAGTGCAGCTGTTCTCATCTGAAGACATCTCAGTGTCCTTAAGTCTAAAGTCTCATCTCAGTCTTAGTTTTTTGATGAATCCTAGCTCCATAGCACTCTAATTATGAATTGTGCTTTCTAGGTAATAAAATAATGATTTTATAAATGACCACATTAAAGTGTGTGTTTGTTTATTTTTAAAAATACTGGATAACTAAGTCAAGTTGTCTCTAGTTTGGAAAAGCCAGTGTTATTTCTCCTCTTTGTCTCTCTGGGTTAGGTTAAATTTTTGATTACATTATTGCTTGCCAGCATCTCTCCCACAGACTCTTTGCCTTATCCACTACACAGAATATATGGTGCTAATCTTGATGAGTCTTTCCCCTTCTCCTTATTGTGGAATATGTGGCATAAGGCCATAAATTTCCTGCACAGTACTCAAAGCTTGCTTTAAAAGAAGAATTAATTATTTCAAGATGGATTTTGTTTTTCCTGTGATATTTCACAAGTGTTTGAATGTGCCTTCCAGTAATAACATATTAACAACAGCTTCTTCCCATCTGCAAGTGCACCACTACTCATGTTGCTGGCTTTAAGAAGTCCATTTTGTGTTAGGATTGAATTGGGTGATCCCTAGCTGTTCACCTTGGGCTCTGTGCATGTTTTGTCTGGCAGTCACCTTGGTTAGCCAGGCCTCGGTTTGGGACCTGCTGTTTGTTTCTCTCTTGTGTAGTAGTGATATTCCCATTCCATAGTGGGATGCTGAAACATTGGGAATGCGTGAGTACCCGTACGAAGTCAAAAGCAAGATCCAGCTAGACTAGTATCCTGTCTGGCAGTTGCTAATGGTAGGTGCCAGGGGAAGAGTAGAGAAATGGGACGAATACGCAGGGGTGTCTTGCCAGAACAGTATTCTAGTCTCTTGTGATTTGCAGGCTAGCTTATTTTCTTCTGTGAGTTACCTGGTTGCTTTTGCACCTGTGTAAATGTGTAGCCTCCTCAGTGTCCTGTGACATGGAATTTCACAGATTGTCTGCTACTTAGAAAAACCACCCTGCCTTTCTGTGTTTTTTTGAGTCTGCCTCTTGCTGGTGTCATTGGGGTAGGATTCAGCTCTGGACTAAAACACCTACATGCAGGTGTGTGAATGCAAGTGTCTCACTGGCAGTGGAGCCGAGAGCAATTCAGCTCACCACCAAGTCAACATATAGGTTGAGACTTGACTGCTTAAACCAAAGGTATCTAGTGTCATTTGGGTACTGTGGGATGTGTATCCTGCCCAGTCTCCTGTTGCCACTTGATGGGTTGCAGGCATCCTGCAAAACCTCTGACATCTCTGCCAGTCACCTGTGCAGGCATCTTGGATGTGCTAGGATTTCTCAAATATGACACTTGGGTTTATCTGGTGGAATTGGCTCCTCCTGACTCGCTGCATCACCTGGCATGAGAATGGGTGTTTTGATTCAGATCAGTGTCTCATGTCCCATCCTGTCCCCCTGTTTGCTCCCTCCTCTGTATAGTAAGACATGTCTTCTACTTCTGATCTGGTTAGATCTGCAGCTGTGACAGGCTTCTGTGTCTGCCTCATGTTGCAGAGGATGCACAGATCCTGCATGTGCCTGCTTCACTTGAAGATGTGAATGTTCACGACCCAGCAAATCGTAATTATTATCAGATCTCAAGTCAGCTCCCCTAAAAGGAGAGAACCTACTATTAGTGATCATCTGTGGATATTTTTGTGCTTAAAACTCCTTTTCAGGGCAGGGGTGGAACCCATTCCTGTCAAGCCAAATTCACCGGAGAGGATCCTGCCACTGTTCCTGCCTCCTTTGCCAGACTTCTTCCAGTTTCTGCAGCAAGGGATCTTGCAGACCCAGCCTCACAGTCACAGCTGCTTGATGAAAATACTGCCACAAGACACCTAAAAATGCTTGTGTTTGCTAGTGTGTGAGGAAAAGAGTGTTGTGTGGAGAAAAATATATTGATGATAAACCATAAATTAATTATTTTGTTCTAAGGCTTTATTTGGGTGGTGGTGAGAACAAGTATAATGATACTGTACAAAAAGATTAATGCATTTATTTAAAGAGTGGGTGGTCCTTGAATTGACCAACAATTCTGAAACACAGCTAAATGCATCTCCTTCAGTGCATGGCCCTCACTTGCTGTGCCTGCACTACCTTTCGCCGCTGGTTCCCTGTCATCCTCCTGGGCTCTGCAGCTCTCCCTTTGTGGTCACAGCTGCTCTAGAGACACTCAGATGAATTTCTATTGTGGACAAACCCACTGTATCCCTGCAGCTTCTCCCTCTGCAGTGGAGCAGTTTTGGCTGAAGTTTTGAGAGGGGAAAAATATTTTCTTGCTTTGTAGTATTGTGAACCTTGGCTCAGGCTTTTTAACATTTGTCAAAGTTGTGATCAACTGAAAAATAGCTGTTGCTGCCTGCCACGATTTCAGTCAATGCATGCTTGTGTGCCATAGAGGTAATGGTTTGTGTTCTTTCAAATAGTCTGTTTGTAAATTATTGTTGCAAGTTTGGCAGTTGGGTGCATGCTATTTGTCTCCTCAAAACATTTTTAATACTTTTCCGTAGCCTTATTTCCAATGAAATGTAGTTAAACCCATTACTTAGTAGTCATGTTCAAGTTCATAGTAAAGATGAAGTTTGTGCTTGTTCAGCACTTCACTTCCAAGGCACACAGTTAAAGTCACCTAGATTAAACCTCATCTCCTTAAAATTATGCATGCATTCATGACAAAATCTGGCGCTTCATTCCTGGTTTGAGCACAGAAGTGAAAAAATACTGACTTTCTCTGTTATCCAGCTGCAGAGACAGTAAATGAGAGGCCTCTTCAGGGGCCAGGTGTCCCTTGGCAGCATTTTGATGGCTCTTGTTTCTAATAAGCAAGATGGATGTTGGGAGTTTAAGTCTGGGTGTGGGGAGAGTTGTGTTCTGTTATTTATAAATCGAAGTGAGGATTGCTGTGCTCTCTTGGCTTCTCTTTCCTATTAATTCTTAGTCTTAAATTTTACTGTAGTGGGTTTATTCAGTGCTTTTTGTATTCTGGAGCTACCAGCAACACGCACTCACTTAAACAGCTTGGATTGAGACAGCAAATATCAGTGAGGTTTTGGACACAGAGAGATCACATTTTGCAAACAGCTGTTGTGGTGGAAGGCGGCGGTAGCCCTTTCAGTGGGAGTAGTTTTTTCTGAACTGAAGCAGCCAGATCTGGAAGATCTTATAGTGTTAGAAAAGTTAATGTGAAAATCTAGTATCCTATTGCCACTGTTCCTGATAACTTGGTATTTCAAATAGACCTGTTAAACAGATATGCGGGACTTAGTGTAAACTGACACGCAAGAATTCTGAGGTTATGGGTACAGTGATAATGCTTCCTTGTTATGTGTAATGTTGTAGAAAGGGTTTTGCTAAGCCTACTGTGTACAACTGATTTGCAAAATATTCCCAGGAATCTCCAGTTGTGCTGGCAAATGATTCTCTTAACCAATAGTAGTTTGCAAAGAGATTGGAGAGGGGGTGGGAGTGCAGGTTATGAGCATTCCTAATACACAGGAGCGCATTTGATGCCCCCAGTTTGCGGGCAAGACACCGCAAAGGGCTGGTGCGCCAGTGCCTGCCAGCAGGGAGCCTCTCTCCACCCAGCAGATCCAAGTGTGTCACCAGTTACAGCAGTCAGTTGGTCATCTGCCTGTCATGTATTACTAATATATAAAAGAATCCACTTCTATGGTGAAAATTATTCTGTTACCCATTTTATTGTCAACATCTGAACTAACTAAAACAAGAGCATGACTCCTTGATGCCATTACACCTGCCTGTTTACATGCACACAACTTCCCTTCAAAGCATTTTGAAATCAGGTTGGGTGCAGGTGTCCTGCATGGGCACGAAAAACAGACAGTGGTGGCTGATGGACTGCTGAGATGTGCTGAGCAGGAAAGGAGGGCAGCTCCGTAACTGGCACTCATCAGGGTTAATTCTGTTGGAAAATGTAAATATTTCTTGCCCAGCTTCATCCTTTGTGGCTTGGGGCATGGAGTGGGGACTCTGGTAGAAGGAGACTGCAGTGCAGGGTCTGCACAGTGCCTGCTCCTCTGTTGGGTGCAGAGTGTGTTTTGGGAAGCCATGTCCCAGAGCAGGCTCCTCAGCTGTCCTGCATATGGGCTGTATGACCTGAAACTGTGTGTCTGTGTGGGAGGGTGGCTGGAAGCAGGTGTGCTTCATTTCTAGTATAATTATGTGGCCATGTAAAACTGCTGAGGAGTACAAAGAGGGGAGAGCATGTTCTCCTGATGTTACCAGTAACATCAAGATGTTGCTGGTTTTGATAAGTGTTTTTCCTTAGGATAGAGTAAGCTTCTAATGACTTACTAGAAATGCGGTATTTCCTAGTCTGGTTAGGCCTTTAAGATGTTTGGGGCTTATGTTAATTTTCCAATAATGTAAATTAGTAAGATGTACTAGGTTGAGAAATTATAAACAAAATGTGGCTTACTGAAGCAAAACTGGGAGGTGTGGTGGCATCTTCAGTTGTACACCCCACAGCATTATCTTTTCTTAGGATCACTTGCATCCTTTGTAGGTTGCTTTTTTAGATTGCCTCTACTCTTTCTGAAATCCTGATTTTATAATATGCAGCCAGCTCTGGCTGGCTTCTTCCCACTTTGGATCATAAAAACCATTTGATTAAAAGTGTGTGGTAAGCTCCCTTTAAGTCAGTGTTTCAGCACTTTGTTGCCATGTTATTTTTTCTAAAAGCATATTTTTCCTGTGTGTGTGCACACGTGGGCATTGGTGTGTGTCACCTTGGTATGTTTATAGAGCCTATGTAAGTAACTGCACTGGTTTCATTAGGGCTTGCTAACTAATTACCCTAATAAAAGACTGCATGAATAACTACTGATTTCATTAGGAGTTACTAACGAATGGTCCTAATAATCAAGGACCAGGCTCTGCCATCTTGAGAGAACTTTGTTAGGCTCAGGGATGCCTTGTAGATTATGTGCTAAGGTGACACTTTTTACTATGTTACTGTAACTTTTGACATTTGTAATACAAGTTGGTGAGATGGAAATGATTTTTTTGGGGTGCTAAATGAACACATTTTAAAGAATAGAAGACTGAATACCTTCACTGCACTGTTCTGCTGTCTGCAGTTTGCAGGTCTGCTCCTTGTGTCTTGCATTATACTGTGGTAGTGCCTGGGCAGGACGCTGTGTTAGCAGCACTGTGTTCCTCTCCCCCTTCCTTACCCTGTGTAACTAGGCATTGCAGAAGAGTTTTTTTGCATGAATCTATGCTGTTTGTTAATTTGAAGAGGTTTTGTAATCAGGTTACATAAAGGAGCTACTAATAGAAATTTAGTTTAATTTCAGTGGTCTAAATTGCCTGTACAGGCTCGGAACAGAAGAAAAACTTTTTAATTTGTTACAGGTGTGGTTGAGGTGTGTAAAGCTGAGGTCCTTTGCCCATGGCAAGTGTGCAGTTAGAGGTCTTGTTGGTGGACGTATGTTATATATGCTCAATGGAGTCGTGGATGTGAACTGGCTGGTCTGTTTACTGGACTAATGCTTTTGTGTTTGTCGGAAGTTCCAGATATGTTCTTATGTTTGCCAGCTTCTGAACTACCCTTGACTGTGTAGTTTCAGGTGTGCATGTGTATATTTGTAAGCTAAGAATGGCTCCCAAGATTGATAAACTTCTATAAAGATAAGTTAGTGGTATAAGTTAGTAACTTCACAAATTTAAGTTTGTAGGCATAAGTAGACGCTGTGTTTCCATTTGAGTCATGGTTTCGGTGTTTTGCTTGTTTTAAAAAAACTTTCATTTTGCTCTGTTGTTAAAATTGAGTTAATATCAGGTTACTTGCTTTATTTTGCCCCCTGAAAATGTGAATTAAACATCAAGATTCTTAGTTTAAGATAGTATTTTATGTTAAAATATAGGAAACATCAATGAAACTATTTCAGGGACTTTCGACAAAAGGCAATTAATTTGTGGTTTTGCTTTGCAGAATTTGTTGTTTATTTGAGGAAACTATGGTTCTACTGTTTTCAGTTTATCCCATGCTTGTCCATAAGGTGACCTGCCCTTTTTAATGTGTCCTGTCTTCTTGGAGGGTGTGGTGGCACTGCTTCTCCCTATTCTCTTGAACATTAACAAGGGTGGGTTTTTTATGAAAAATTATAGTAGTCTCTCTTCTCCTTCCACCTGAAATGTGTGTCAGCTCTAACAGATCTCATGCCTTCACGAGCTTCATAATTACATTTCCTGAAGCAGAAGCTGGGTGTAAGGAAAGGTGGAGTAGCAGCAGTGTTTCCTTGTGCCTGTAACATCCTGCCCATAAAAGCAGGGAAATAGCTGTTTGGAAAGAAAAAAATAACAACTTTTGAACTTTTGTTGTAAAATCAACATGTTCTCCCATTTGCTGCTTAAGAACAAAGCATGTAATCTCTTTCCCCCTTCTCTGGTTTCCTGGTGGCCATTCTCCAGCATGGCAAAATAACTTGTGTTTGGAGTTGGGCCATAGCATCAGGTTGTAAGCAAGCAAGCCCTGTTCTCCAGTGCAGCCTATTCTCCTGACCTTTCCTCAGAAGAAAAGTTTATCTAGCTTTTACAGTGGGATGTTAATTAACCATGTTCTAAAGTCTTCTCTTCCCACCTCCCTTGAAAGTCTACCTCTTGTGAACTCCTAGTCTGTTCTCCTGTCTCCGCTGTGTCCTGCCAGTGTCAATCTAAATAGCAGTAGTATCACCCCACTCTTTTATTGGTGTCATTAAAAAAAAAAAATCTGATTATAACGGTTGCCCTAGAATTCTGAAGTGCCTCACTACTACAGAATTGTCTGCCCTGGGACAGAAATTGTGAGCTGATAGGGAGGGAGGCATGCTCATGTTACCACTGGAGATGTTAGTGGTGTAAACTGCTGATACATGGCACCAGGCTAGCACAATGTTTGGGTAAGTTGGGACCTGTGTGGTGAAGTGTTTATGGCACAGTAGTTCTCTTATGCTGCAGGCTTGTTTAGTGGTTGTTTATATAATCTGTGGCCCTTTTTACCTATACAAAAATAAAACAAAAAACCCCCTTTCCTTTTCTAACTCTTTTCTTTTCAATTTGTTTATCCTGTTCTTTTTCATCTGTAAAAAGAAAAAAATACTGTGTTCATCCTAATTAAGAAAGGAGCCTCCTGGAGTTGTAGAAGTAATCTGCAGCCTGGTAGTGGTCTGTTGACTGGACAAGGACTGTGACAACTGACTTCTGAGGCAGCTGTAGCCTCTAGCAGAGAAGGAGGCATATAGCTAAAAGCAGTAATCCTTTAAATTGTCCCAAGATGGGTATTTACAACTTGAGGCATCTGCAGTCATTTCTGAGAAATAAATGTGTGTATTCTGGAAAACAAATTCATACTGAGGCTAGGCAGCAAGTGTATTTTTGCAAAAAGGGTTGAGTCAGGTAAGCTGGTGGCAGTTTTCCATTTTCATAATGGTAGTAATGTTTTGTCTTTCTCTGTAAAGAACATGCTCTTGTCCGTCCCACTGTGCTTGCAGCTGAAGTGCTTGATAGTCCATTTAAATATATGTGTGAATAATAAAAGTGGGGTGTAGAAAAACAAGGGATTAAAACCCCTCAGAAAGCAGGTTGCCACTACCATGATGATGAGTTTATTCAAGGCATAATCTTGCTGAATCAATTGCTCAGTTTCCTTACAGTGCAGAGATCTCAGGATTGAGCACCCCCTTACTGATGTGAACTTTAGGTCACTAGGATGTGGACTTTTACAAGTGGTGGCATGGGGCTGGATGGCTATGGTCCAGTGGCCCACTCCTGCCTCTGTCAACTTCTTCTCAGCTAAGCCCCACAACTGCATTTGTCATTTGCAAGATGAGAAGAATAACTTAAAGCAGGGAGTTGCAGCAAGGTTGGATCCAAGACT
Source organism: Pterocles gutturalis (assembly GCF_000699245.1). NCBI lineage: Eukaryota > Metazoa > Chordata > Aves > Pterocliformes > Pteroclidae > Pterocles > Pterocles gutturalis. The sequence goes on along the minus strand of NW_010127327.1, from coordinate 17,192 downwards.
GGTTTGAGCCTTTTTTTAATTTTCCTTCTTACTGGCATGGCAGTCAAATCTGATCGCTGAAGCCATAGTAAGTTCAAACTGGAACTCCAGTCATATTGAACCAAGGTGGGGAAAGAACTTAAGAAATCCTGTTTGCTCTAGCTTTGAGATGGATAATTGGCTAAGGAGTTCTGGTATTTCTTTTTCAGCTTTTGACCTCTTAAGGCTGGCAATATAAAAGAGATGTAAAACTCTGTCGTTAAGGTCAACGTGAATTTCCACTATAGTAGTACATGGTGGTGGAGCAGAGACAGGTCACCTCGTTTGCCCACTCTTTTTCTTTTCTGAAATACTGAACTGAATTTTTGACAGGTCAGATCTGGCAGTAGGAGGCAAAACAAATAATAGTAGTGTGCTTCTTCAGAAATGTCTTTTGAATACTACCCTATTTTTAAGAAAACATGCTAATAGAATGGCTGTGTAGGAGGGTGCTGTCATTACTGCATTAGTTTTTAATTAAATCATAGAATCATAGAATGGTTTGGGTTGGAAAGGACCTCAAAGATCATGGAGTTCCAACCCCACTGCCCTGGGCAGGGACACCTCCCACTAGACCAGGTTGCTCAAAGCCTCATCCAGTCTGGCCTTGAACACCTCCAGGGATGGGGCATCCACAACTTCCCTGGGCAACCTGTTCCAGTGCCTCACCACCCTCACAGTGAAAAATTTATTCCTAATATCTCATCTAAATCTGCCCTGTTTCATCTTATAATGGAAATCAGCCCTGTTTCAGCTTATAAATGTGTCAGGTGATATACATTTTCTGGAGTGTAAAAGGAGAAAGAAATCCTTCATGCAGGCAAGACTGCAGGAGTGCCTCCTTTTGTCTGCACCATGTGAAATATCTGATTTGAATGCCTCTTTGAAGAGATTCGTTCCCTTTTTAGTGTTTCTATGGAAGCTGTGTAGAGTGTGAACTACACAAAGTGCAGTGAGAGAGGTAGTGTTGGTGTAAAAATATTTCTTATGGGCTTGTTTTGTGAAAAACCTAGCTTGCTCTTTTGAAGGAGACCTGCAGGTTTTGGATGGAGTAAGTTTTTACCTCTTACCGTTTGACATGTATGTATATAAGGCATCAGTTATGTGAGTTGACTATAAAGGCATGTAACAGTTTTATTGTGATCGTATTTGACATACTAAGAAGATACCTCGGCCTCTTTGGCTTAGAGGATGTATACTTTGCTAAGATACTGGTGATTGCTTACAGCTTTTAACTTCCCCCCCCCTCCCTCCAAGGTTATTGTTATGGGCTTTTGAGGCCTTTGAAGTGCAGATTTTATATGAGAAATATAGTTGTACTTCCTAAATGTTGTGGGGTTTTGAGACGCATGTGTGATAGAGAAGGACTTTTTTCCTTCAGGAAAGTTTCAAATATAAGATCAGTGCCATGTTGACCAGAAGAGACAGTAATAGTAACTTCTTGAAATTTTTAGGGAACTGTATGTTCCTCAAACAGAGAACTTCCCTCCCATGACCAGTATTTGCTTGAGAAGACTGTGGGTCTCTTTGAACAACATTGTTTGCGTTGTAGTGTCTGTGATAAGGGACAAACTGTCAGGGTTGCTCTATAGCCAATGAGCCAATGTGTTATGGGATGTTTCCTAGGTGAGAATTGTTACTGTGCAATTTTTAAGAGGTTTGTGTTTTTCTTTCTTTCAAGTAGAACAAATCAAAACAGAAATGACTTGGTTGGTGGGACTGTGATGTTCAGACTCACCGTTTCTGTCTAACACCGGCCTTGAAACTGGGTCTGGTTAGGAAGTTGTTGCCTTTTCTTGATACAGGGAGGTTTTGTCAGAAGGCTTAAAAAATAATTTGATGGAACAATCTTTGAACTTCCCAGCCAAATCCAGGACAGGAAGGGCACGTTGCTCGGAAGATAAAATGGTGTTTGATGTACATGGCGAAAGCCGGCCCATCACCCAGCTTCTGCTGAGAACAAGGCCCATGACTGAGCTTGCCTCAGCCTTCAGAAGTGCTGGCAATAACCACGGGGAGAAGACTGCTTGGCGTGGCTCATGGCTTATTCTTCCTGCACTGTGCTTCCCTAGGAATGGCCAGTTGATTTCCAATACCAATTCATATGTAAAATGTAGATAGCCGCATTTGAAGACCTGGGGGGTTGTCATTGCAAACAACCTCTCCCTGCCTTTTGTTAGGTGGAGGGTGTTGGATTCTTGCATTGCAGGGTCACATGCAAGTACTGTGGTGTAATGACCCAGGATCCTGATATTACTTATTTGTGCAATTGCTAACTGTAGTAATAGCTCAGGTTCCAGGCCATACTTACCCTTCTTTTCAAGATACACTAATTAGTTTTCTGTACAATGTCTTGTATAAGCTTGTTTCCTAACTGTCTGCTAAAAGCTAGACTTTGTTGAACAGGTCACAAAGAAGCTGTTAACCCATTTTACTTCATTAAACCCCTTATCTGCTTAAATAGCCAGCAGTCAAACCTGAAGGAGGTTATTTCCAGTTTGTGATGTCTCTTGCATCTACTTTTACGGAGATATGCAAAATTGAGGCAGCTGTGAAATTTTGCTTAAATCATTTAATGTATTGCTTTAAAAATATGTTATAATATGGAAAAAAGGTACAGATCTGCATAAAACCTGCTAGTATATATGAACTATTCTTCATACAGTTGGTTTTCACTTTAAACAGATGACTGGCTTTTTAAAACTGGGTTGCATGCCAGTAGTTAAAGTACAGCCATATAGGGTATGACAGGGTTTGTAACTAGGGGTTTTCAGATGTGAGGTCATGATAAACTTAAATGAAACTTAAGCAGCAGTGTTAATGTCACCAACAAATCTATTTCTTTTTCTAGCCTTCCTTTCACAATGTCTGAACATTAATTGTGTTTATATTGCCTCTGTTGGAAGGAAAATAATTTGTTAAAAAGAATAAAGGGAAGTTAGAGTTCTTGGTTTGTTTCTCAGCTGCTTAAAACTATTCACCATATAAACATCTGAGCGTTTATATCAGAGAGGTCAGACAGGAACCATAATGCTTTGCTTTACCCTTGGTCATTCAGTGCTTTCATTAGCATGACAAGCCACAGGGTGTGGTGGTATTTGGGAAAAACTGAAAATAGTCTGAAAGTAACAAGTGTTTACTTACTAACTGGAATGCTTGTACCTTGTAAAATTATGCTAAAATTACAAGCTGTGGTAGTTGCAGAGGGATTTCTTTAACCACTGTGGAAGTGCCCTGGAAGAGAGAAGATGTTGCATCAGAGGTGTCTTAGGTAAATTTTTTTCCTGGACTGTAGTGTACAAATTAATAAGCGAAGAGCACCTAAACTTTGATGCATCTATGTTGCGAGTTCTGCTTGCTGCTCTGTTCGCCATATTTCAGGAAAGGCATACTGGAGTTAGTTACCCTTCTCTAAAGTGATTGAGAGGATGGAGCAGCTGCCTTAGGAAAGACTTGAGTCCAGGGCTCCTCACTTTGGAGAAGAAAAAGGAAGTGTATGATCATGGTTTACAAAATCACAAAGGTGATGGATAAGCTGAATGTGAAACTTGGGTTCACCAGGTTGTGCCATATTAGGATTAAGGGGCACTCCATATATTTAACAGAAGTTATCTTCTGACTTAATGGAAGATCAGCTTAAAGCTAATGGCAGTACTTCTTCACACTGCAGTCATGAATTTCTGGAACTTGCTGCCACAGGAGGTGTAGAGGCGGGCAGTATTGGCAGATTCAAAAGGACTTATGTGCATGCATAATCACCAGCTCCATAAATGGACACTAAACAGACTCGGAAGGGAGGTGCCCTCTAAATTCCTGCTACAACACTTGTGGATGCCATCAGTGAGGCTGCAGAAAAGACTCACGTGCTCGCTTGAAATAGCCTGTAGTTCTCCTGCTGTCGGAGGCAGAATGCCAGGCTGGATGTGCCATACACTCCACCTGTGAGGGCACCACTTCTCTTGCTGCCTCAGGAGGGCCTGATGCAGGCTGTTCTTGAGCTTGCTCTGACTGTCAGGATAATTATTTAAGACTTGGATCAGCCAAACCCTCTTGGAAAAACCTGCTTCCTTGCCCTGTGTGCCACTGACAGGGCTGGGAACTGGATCCCACTGAGTGCAGAAAGCAAAAGGTACTAAAGAGGCTACAGAGATTATTCTGCCCTCATCCATCCTGTCAGAAAATTCCCCTTTTCCTGACCCCAAGAGGACTCTCATCCCATTCAGGAGGACACAAACATTTCCAAGTGCAGCTATGTGAGAAGGTGCAATGCTTGGAGATGCTTGGATGCTAATATTTCTGAGCCGCTCTGCCTCCATTTGGTCCTCTTCATACCTTCCTGGCTCCTGGTGTCTCTGACCGTTTGTGGATGGGCATGACCAGTAGCTGTACCTAGTGGTTGTCAGGCTTTCAAAGGAAGGAAGAGCACACCCGCATGTGGGCTTGCCCCAGGATGGAAGGGGCTGTTGCTGGTAAAGCTGCTCTGCTCTGAGGAGAGTTAGGATGAAGAAGCAGCAAGATGCTTGTTTCAAAATAATTTAATTACAAGGTTTCAATTTCTTTCTTTCTGTGGGAGTGCTGACAGGCTGTAGGAAGGAGTGTTCCTTGCTTGTGGAAGTAACAGCAACTGAGATCAGAAATCCCTTTCTCTTTTCTTTCTTGTATTATCTATTAGGCTTTTTTGTTGTGTGATAGCACTTAGTTAAATCCTTTCTTTAATGCAAGCTTGATGTAAATAGGATGCATTAGGTGCAATTTTTATGACTTAAAAAAGACTTGAGATTATTATTTTTTCTTAATGTAGATTAGGCTGCATTTCTCATTTGTCAAAGCCTCTACTTTACTTCAAAAATGATTCCTGGACAAAATTCACAACAAGATCAGGGCGCCTTCATTTGTCTGACTGAATCAAGGGTCACTATATGTGTGGGATTAGTACGAAATGTGAGGGCAGGGGATAGGGACTGACATGGCTGAAAGTTGGCTTGAGGTCCCACAAGTGTTTGATTGTTAGATTTCTTACGAAAATACTTTAATATGTTCCTGCAATAGGTTAACTTTTCATTAATTTTATTTTCCTGTGTCTGTCATGCTGAAATGTTAAGATGAACTTGGTTCCCCATTCCTCAAGAGATGCTGATTTCTTCAGATTTTGTGAAAATAGGAGATTAGATAGAAGAGAGAGACTTGTATCCCTCCATAAATGGAAGCCTGTAGTAGCAGTTTGGGGAAGCCATGCATCTGCCTGAAGGCAAGGATCCTGAGGAAGCACGCTTCAGGGTCTGGGGGTTTTCTTTGTTTGTGGAGCTTCTCAGCCTCGTTCCATAGCAGCTTGCTAGCTGTTGAGTTTAGCGCTTTCTTACTGCATGCGGGACCGGGGTTTGGCAGTGAGACCTGGACTTTATTAAAGTCACAGATGTGATGCAATTCTTCTTTTTAGGGACCCCAACTTGATTTGCAGTTCATTTGAATTGTAGTCTGTGCTGTTTCAGTTGTGTTCCTTGAGGATTCATGCTGAGAGAGTCTCTGGGGGGCTTTGCACTGAGCATAAATGTTAAAAAGAGAAAGCTACTTCTCTAAACACCTGTGAGACAATAAATGAGATGTGCATAGGGGGTGGAGGTGATTAAAGGAAAAAAAAATTTTCTGCCCTTTTTGTTGAGAGGAAGCTCAGCTGTGAAGAGGCATTGCATCATAAGCTCTAATGAAAGACCAGCTATTCCCCTTGGGGAAATGAAAGCACTTGCCTCATTTCCCTCTCACTGGCAACTGTTGCTTAGGAATTTCATTTGAGAATGAAATGCTGCTTTGGTTGACCTGAGGAATGGCTTTAGTACAAATGGCTGCCAATGGTGTGCACTGTTAAGTGTTGAGAAGGACAGTGTGATTTTCACAGAAATTAGTAGCTCAGATTAGAAGTAATGTTTTGGACCCAGAAACATAATCTGTATGAATTCTAATGTATTCAGCTCTCTCCTTGAGATTAGTTTTTATCTTTCACATCTGTGCTAGGCTGAGGAAGTAGCTGATAACATGAGAAGCAGAGAATGGAAGGAGACCAGGAGCTCTGATGAGGAAAACACACTTAACTGGGCTGGGAGGAGGAACGGGTGATGACATTGCAGCTATACTGAGAATATAATTTGGCTAAGTGATGGAGGAGTCACACCTACCTCAGGTTTGATTTTTTTTTTTTTTTAACAAAAATAACATTGAAATGTTTGTGCATTGTTTTGTAGAGAAAATTCCTTTTTTGAACACGAGCACCCAGAAGTACCTTTGTTAAGCCTAGGAACATCTAGGTCTTGGCTGACAGTGTGAACTGCTCTGCTGACTGCACCTATACTTCACTCTCCTACGCAAGGAGTTGTGGTTAGGAAACTCATCACCAGGCCTAACTTTTGAAGGACAGTTTCACAGTTCCCAGCATATACAGATTCTGTGAGGCATGCACACTGGGCATTTTGTTAGGGAGGTGGAGATGAATTGGCCTAGGGATGAATTGGCTGGCTAGAGCCTTGGCAGTGTGCTGGTTCTGAGGAGCTGTGCCAGGGGTTGCAGAGCATGACAGGGGGTCACAGGAGGACCACGGTGGAAAAAAAGCTTTTGTCCTGGGCTGGGTGAGTCACCAGGTGACACAGACTGGCTTCTCCTCTTGCCACACCAGGCAGAACTGTCACAAGAACAGATGATAGATGTACTTGTCTGTAACATCTAAATCTCACCTCTGCAAATGCCCCTGCTCCTTTGTTTAAAACAGCTGAGCCTGGAGTAATTGCTTGCCAGTAGTCCCACCCTGAGCAGGTGTGGCTTCAGCCATGTGGTGGCCATTTCAGAGCAAGGTGGTACAGGCATATTCTAAAGCATGGGAGAGGTGAGTTAACTGCTGTTACTTTGCCATTGTATTGGATGACTCAAGGTCTTCTACAGGTAATAGATTTATCTGCTGAGATAACACAGTGGAATTTGATCTGCTGGACCTAACTAGAGTTAGCAGAGGGCTTTTCCTTTAGTGGGCCCTGTTACGAGGTGACAAGTACAGAAGGAAATAACAGAACTATGGGAAATGAGAATTTGCTAAGTCTTCCTCCATTCACCTAAGTATGTTGGTCAAAAAAGGCTTATTTATTTTAACTTAGAGCATGGCCAGACAAAGCTGTGTGGCAAAAGTTAAGTGCCACTGTATACTGAGAGCAATTGAGCTCCAGGAATGTCGGAGAAAACTGTATACCATCTTGTAGCTAGTTCTCTTTCCTTGTTAAGTATAATTAGGAAAATTAAAATACACAGGTGCCTCAAATCTGTGTGTGCTATTTAATGATACAGAGAGCGGCTGACCCAGTGAATCATACTAGGCTGAGACTTTCTTGTTCGTAATAAAGTCACTGAGGTGTTCCTTTGTTAGCTTTCTTGTCGTGGGTTAAAGCATTGTGTGGCTTGGCCCTGAGCCAAGGGCTAACCCACCACATTTCTCCTGACAGCAGTTGTATGGGATTTACTGTCTGCAGTCTGTGTGACAGCAATGTGATTCTCTATAGGTGCTGGTGTCTAGCTAATGAGGAGGTTTTGTCTGCTTGGTTGAAGTAATGTGCCCTGATGTGTGTGCAGTTAGAGTATTTTGAGCTTTTGTTTGGGAACAGGAGGATATGTCTAGATGAATTAATGAAGATCTTGGGTTTAAATTTCCAATGGGATAGAGTTTTATGTTTCCTTTGCTGTGACAGATATCTTCCACTGTTCACTGTCTGTGGTCTTGATGATCAAGGATGGTGGACTGGAGTGGAAATGATGGTTGAAGTAGACAGCGTTTCTGTCTCTTGTGTATAGCATTTTTCTTGAATGGATTTGGGTCTATTCTTTAATGTTTTAATCCTAGTAATTTTTGTATTCAGTTCAGTTTTGCATAATCTATATGCTGTTAAAATTAGTTGAGGCACATGCTTTGGTTGTTTAGAAAATGAGTTATAGCTACATTTGTTGGTAGTACACTACAGAAAGAGGTTATCTCAGCTTTTGCATAAACAGGACTCTGTTTTCTATGTGCTTAATTAAACTTTGCCAAAATTGCCTGGCCAGAAGGCATAAATTTCCAGTGGTATGTTCAAGTAGGGAATCACATCTGACTCAGTGTGGGAATGATGACTCCTCTGGTGATGCCAAGTCGTCTGCAGCTCTGTAGTGGAGTCTCACCTAAGACTGGCATATCTCTGAGCATCAGTTGTTTTCCTGGCCCCCTCACCACCAGCCTGATGGAGTTGCTGCCTCTAGCTCACGACCAACATGTGCAGCCACTCCTTTGTCTTGTTGTTCCCATCAGTTCTAGCACCCTCAAGCCCACTCTTGCAAACATGTTTGGCTCTATCAAGAGCCATTTTAACGTTTGACGCCATATTATCCAATACACATTACAGACCTGACTCCAGAGAATCTCTAGAGTGAGTCTGTCAGAAATTAGCTTGCTTAGGTGTCGTGCTTGGGTTTTGCTCATTGTGCCTGGTTCCTTGGCAGTCCAGAGGACTGGAGTGATCTCATGGGGTTGTGTCCTTTCTCAGCTAAACAAAGTTCTATCACTTTGCTAGAAAAATATGACTTCTTGGGAGAACAGAAATATACATGAAAACGCTCCTATATGGAAACAGGAGGAAGTTATTTCTTGCTCTCTGTTCATGCTTAGTCATTTGTTTACATTTGTTTTTTTTCCTCTCTTTCTAAAATATATATTATGTAGATGGATTGTTTTTCTGCTGTTAGCCTTGTGAACCTACCCTGTGCCATTAAAGGTGATAGATTCTCTTTTGTCATCTACAGTTACTAAAAGTCCTTTTTGCGAAATTTAATCTCTTGACATGCACAGAAGTTAATGTGAAGTTTTATGGTTTGGTTTCTTTGGGTGTTTGGTTTTTGTTTTGGTTTTTTTTGAAACAAAGGGTGAGGATTGAACATGGGAAAGGTGGTGAGTGTTTTCTTCTTCTGGTTAGTGTTTTCTTTTTATAGCAATAGATGTTGTGTATGACTTCAGTAATCATGGCGCTAATCAGCTCCAGCAGGGTAGATAAGAGGTACCTGCTTGAACCATCAGCAACAGAATAATGATAAATATTGAAACAGGTGTCCATTATTGGAAGTTCAGTATTGGTAGTGTTAGCAGATTGGAGAGGTATGAACTCCACAACATGCTCATCTCTGAAAGATGAGTCTTGGCTGGTATCCATGTGAAGGGGCTTGTCTGCAGCTACACAGACTAGCAACATTCCAAGTTGAAGCTTGAGTTGTTGAAATCAGTCATATAGATGGCAAAATTCTCTGTCAGACCTTTATGGCCAGAGGACTGCAGATTGTTCCCTGTCCCTTCAGTATCCACTGCTAAGGTTGTCTCAGCCCACTCCCACAACATTATTTGAAGTCAGCATTTAGAGTGCCCGTATTTCCAGGCTCTGACTAGGAGTCATTGCTTTTGATATTTAGTTTAAGCATGAAAACAGCAATAACATTTACTTTGATTTCAGAGAAAAAAAAATGCTACTTTTATTTTTTCCTGTGCCTGCTTTGTTTTATAATGATTCATTTGACCCCCAAAGAGAACACTACAAAACTGTAAGAGCCCTGGGGAGATGAAGTGAGCAGTTCAGATGAAACTATCTGTCATTATTACGGCAGTTTGGGGGAGGAGGAAGATGAAATATAAGGGCAAGAAAGCTTAATTTCTCTAGTGAGAATGGAGACTTGGATTCTGAAAACATTTAGTAATTTGGTATTTTGTAATCAACTAGGTGGGGTCTGGCAGCTGTGCGAGATGCTACACAATCTTAGAGTTGTGCTTAAGGAGCTAGTAGGAGAGTTGTATTTGGCTGGTGTTCTTTTTGCCTCAGTTGCCCGATCTGTGAAATAAAGGTATGTTCTCTGTGTTATACAGGAAATCAGTATCTGAGCCCAGATGAGAATGCAAGGTTTCTGGCTTCCAGTTCTTCATTCAGACCGCACCTTTCTTTTTATAGCTATGGGGAAAAAGTCGGCTCCAGCATGTCATTTAGTAAAATACCATATAGGAAAAGCAAAACTAAGCCCAAAAGAACTAAAACTAGCTGGTTTTAAATTAGGAGACAGAAAAAAAATCTGCAGATTCTTTCTGGCAAGTAGAAGCTTCCAGTTCCACACCAGATGTGCTTGTCTGTGAGGGTGTTTCTGGCAAACTGAAGTGCTTGCAAAGGTGTGTGCTGAGTGGTGTCAAAAAGACTGGGATACAGGGCTGGCCACTGCACTGCAGTGAGGGAAATCCTGAAGTGAGGGAAATCCTTTCTTAGGATCAGCTCCACTGGAATGTGCTTGTGAGGACAGATTGCAATGCCATGATTTGAGAGTTTCTCCATACAGTGAATGTGTATTCCTGTGTTCAGATGTACCCTGAAAGCTTCAAGCTTCTTCAAAGCTTATCCCTTTCTAAGTCTTAAGTCATTAAAGCTCAGAGCTGAAACTCTTTCATACTATATATGGCATTTGTGCTAGTGGTAGAAACCAGAATGTATTTATAACACTAGTTTGCTACAGGAATACGGTTTGGGAACAAATGTTTGGATAAAATCCAACTCCAGGGACTAGTTTTACTGCTGCACGTAAAATCTGTAGCAAGCTTGTAAAAGCAGCAGTTGAAAAAACTAATAGGGCTTTCCCCTGGAAAAAAAAACCCATTAATTTGGTGTAACATTGTATAGCTGGAGAGTTACTTGTGGTGGTTGAAGTATCAGTGGGTGACCCTGTGCGTAACATGCTTTCTGTCACGTTGGAATGCAGGGATGCTCTTAGGCACGCACGGGATTGTTGGTGTTACTTCTTAGTACGTGCTGCTATTTTCATATGTATTCTTCATTTGTTTAGAAATGCCCATTGGTGCTCTAAGTAATATTTAATGAAAATTGCAACTGTATTCTTAACGATATTGCATAGCATTGACATGAGCAAATCAAGCCATAAAATGAGCTGAGTTGTTTTACGTACTGCTAGTAAATATTTGAATGAAAACAGTTGGCAAAAAAAGGACACAAGTGTCTTTGGGTATGTTGGTTTAAGCATCTCCATTCAGTCCAAGCGTTCTGTTTGATTTGCCTAACTTGTTAATCCTTTCTGTTGCTGTGCAGCTTGTTACTGTATGTTGAGCTTCTGTGGAATAATTACCAATTGGACTAAGAATGCTCACGTCCAAAGTCATAAAAGATCTGGTTTTTATTTTGTTTTCTAAAACTACTGTCTCTGTTGTTGTTGTTGAAGGATGTTCAGAAGGAGAGAGAACCTCATGTTTATCTCAGTGAAGAAGAAGTTAAAGAGAAGATACAAAGCTATAATTCATCTGTCACTGATAAATTAAAGATGACCTTGGTAAGTTTTGCGTAAGATTCCTGTAATTTTTAATAGGACCAATTGAACTGTAACTTTGTGCATTATGAATAATATTATTGTTGGCATCTTATGTGTGAAACTGTCTCTGTTTTAATGACTTGGTAAGAGACTCTTTCTTGATCTAGAAATTAAACCTCATGTCTGAAATGTTTTTATCCAGGTAGCTCTCTTTATATGTAATGAAACAAACTGTACTAGAAAAAATATGTCATTTGAAATGTATTTAAGAAACTCTCCATTGGCACTAAGATGCAGATTTGTCAGATGAAAACCCTTAGCTGGTAAACATGAAGATATATTTATCTTGTTTGTAAATTTTTGTCAGGTATCTCTGATAAAGATGCTTGACCAATGAGAAAAGCCAAAACGTGCAATACTTACTGTAGTAGACTTAATTTATAGTCACACAGGTTTTCAGCATGAGACTTCCCTCCCCCTGCCCCTATAACACAGACAATACATACAATGGAATTTATTTCCAGGGATTGTGGGCCAGGTCTAAGACTCAGTCCAGCCTACTGCAGACCATACTAATAAAATTTGCATTTATCTGCCTAGCAAGTTGTTACTCAGTTGTTGCGTTGTCCTGATTTTTCAGATACATTATGTATTCCTGTGGGTATATCGTATATGGAAATTCTGAAATTCCATTATCCTAAACCACATAAGTGTGACTGTGTACTAAAAAGATTTTTGTGTTTGCATGTGGGTCAGGACTTACTAGGCTTAAAAACAGATTGCCTGAAGTTTCTATCTCTGTAAGGCTTGATCAGCATTGCTATTTTGTCTTGCAGAAGCAACTGGAATAAGTAATTTTAAATGTTGATTAGATTGGCATTCATTCTGGTTCTTTTTGAATTGCAACACAACTTGAGCATCTAAATGCCGTAGACTAATTTGATTAACACAGCTAAAATGTGGGAGATAATTTCTGTGTTTCTGCATAAAATCTGTTGTTAAAGATGCATGCTAGTTGTCATCCGTCTCTCCTAATGTGAAAACTTATCACTTGTTTGTAGTATCTTTTTGCTTGATGAGATCCCAATACTCTTAAAATGAAATAGTTGTTATTAAGAAAAAAAAAATTCAGCAGAAATACCAGAGATAATAAATGTCTGAATTACTAAAACAATCTTTCCTACAAGACAGCATATATTACAGTGGCATAGTGTTCGCTATGACCATTTTAATCTGCCTGCTCCACTGATGTGTCACAACTTGTCAATACTAATTTTAACTGTTTGATACTTTTCCTCCTGTTGCAGAATGCAAATGGGATTTACACTGGCTTCATCAAAGTTCAAATGGAACTATGCAGACCGATCACTGTGCAGTCTTCCCAGAGCCAGGGGAGGTGTGCTCACAGCAATAATGAATCAGCTTTTCACTTGCCGGACAGCTGCGTGAATACCCTTCACATCAGCAGCACCAATACTGTTCGTGAAGTTATCGAGGCCTTGCTCAAAAAGTTTTTTGTGGCTGACAACCCTGCGAAGTTTGCACTTTATAAGCGTTGTCACAAGGAAGACCAAGGTATAAGTTAGGCTTGTGGCATTTTGGTAGTTACAGGGTTTTGGGGAGGGAGTTGTGCTATAAGGAGTACTTGAAATAAGCAGGGTGGAAGAACTCAGAGGGAGGTGACAACCTCGCGCTCTCTCATCTTTTTTTTTTTTTTTTTTTTTTTTTTTAACCCCCGCTGCCTTTTATTTTTTTTTTTTTTTTTTTTTTTTTTAGTTTGTAAAAAGTAGTATGTGTAAGAGTAGATGATTTGGGGATAGTTCAGGATAATTCACAAAATAGATGAGAACCCACTAAACCATTTACAGATATCCCCTGTGCCTTGCAGTCCATTATGTTTTGAGATGCCTCCTTATCAGGCTCTAGATGTCAGATAGCCTGATATACTGCGGATTTGTGAGGTTAAACTACAGGACAGATTTTTAAAAAGAGAAAAGACACCGTGGTGTCTGATACCTCAAGTCCTTGCATTGGCAGAGAGTTGTTGAGATGATGAGCATCATGGGTATGCGTGCGGTGTTCATGAGTGTTAGTGCACATGGCTCTCCTAGTGCACTAACTGCTCTCAGAAGTTTGTTGTATATTGTGTTTGGGAATACCAGAAAATGCAAAAGATATTTTTAGTGAAAAGCACGTTTTGCCAATGTTGTGTTCTTGCACTTAGAATCTGCCTTCTTCTGTGGACACTGAGAACAGTTTCAAGAGTTCAGATGTTTCTGGCTGTCAGTCACACCAGCCATGTCAGGCAGGCGGAGTTGTCTCTTAGACTTTGTGTATGAGATTTTAAGTGGAAAAGGTGATGATACCACAGCTCTGATGTCTTAAATGCTTAGTTGTAGCAGCAGACCTGTGTTGTGCTTTTTCCCCTGCATGTATTCAGATGGTGTCCTGTGTTGAATGGAGGACATTTTGTTCCTCTGTGAATGTAGTGTTGCACTGTTATCATCAGTCCTCTGCTCAGCTCCTCCCTGAAAATCACTTGTTCAAAACCAGTATGTAGACTAATATGTAGACAGTATGCAGAATATGTCCATTTTGTAGTTATGCTTGCTCAGCTCTGAAATTTTCTGATGTGAGCTAGTGTTAATCATTCAGAGCACTTGAAACATCGTTGGGCAAGATGATAATTACTGTGATTTCTTCTCCTGCAGTTTATACGTGCAAGCTGTCAGACCGAGAACATCCTCTCTACCTGCGTTTGGTGGCAGGCCCCAGAACAGAAATGCTCAGTTTTGTTCTACGTGAGCATGAAACTGGAGAAGTTATGGTATGTTACATTCACTGTTTTTGTGTGTTTGTTTAGCTTCATGGATGAGTGGGCTCCTGTTTGATCTGTGCTGACCAGATGATCCATTTTTTGGAAGCAGATTTTTTTTTTTGCTTGTTATATTTACTTTGCCTTTTGTAAACATTTCATTTGTGGTTAGACTGTTGTTACTTGCAGAACAAAAAACAGTTTAAGATTAGAATGTTTTCAGATCCCTAAGATTTGCAAGGAGGGTGCCGGATACTGTTTCAGTTTGAAATTGTTTCGAGTGTCTGAGGTTTTGAATAAAAATACTGTATATATAAATTGTTTACTTTGTTTGTCTCATCTATCCTTTTCTCTTTTTCTCTTTCCAGTGGGAAGCTTTCAGTATTCCTGAACTGCAAAACTTCTTGCGTATACTGGACAAAGAGGAAAATGAGCAACTGCAAATCTTAAAGAAGCGTTACGCAGCTTACAGAGACAAACTTGAAGAAGCCCTTGGTGGGGTGTGGAAACCTGGTTAAAAGGGGGCCAAAGGACACTTGGGAAAATGCACGCTACCAAATGTCAGTATAGCATGCCAAACCCAACGTACAAAGAGCAGCAGAGAGTAGTTTTCTTTATTCAGAAGACTGTTTTGTGATGCCAGGGTACCTGAATTTTGCTATAGACTTAGTTCCATAAGACAGGTCACTTAGCATCTTGCACCCACAAGTAAGGGATTCTGCATGTTTGTACATCAGTTTGCAAACCTCTGTGTGCCTAAAGAGTTTTCTGAGTTTTCTTGGGGCAAGCTGTGAAACTTTAATCAATTTCCTAGGATGCTATGAAGTAAGATTTCTTTTTTTCTTCTTTGCTTTAATGGTAGCTTTACAAGTAAGGATGTGCAAATTGATGAGTTAAAAAAATAAGGAAGTTGGAGACAAGACTTTGTTGGAGCACTATCTTTGAGATGAAATTGACTTGCACTACCTTTCTGTTTTCAAATAGTTGCTGTATAATTTGTGAGAGAACTGTTATAGATGGAAGGCATGTGAGATCTGGTTTGTTATTTGAAATTTGTGGAGGGCTTTAAAGTGGTCTTTCTGGAGAAGGTAAAGAGAAAGTTGAAAAGAAGGTAAGAGTTGAGGAAGGGAGAACTCTAGCAGCTAACAGAGGAAGACTGGTTTAAAATGGAAATAGTATTTATACAGAGGAAAGTTGAAATACTAATTCTACAAGATAAAAGTTTTAGGATGTTATAATATTGTGAATAAGTTTTATGGTTTTTTAACTACATAAATCCACACTGGAAAAGAAGTAAAGATAATAGAAGTAA
>NW_010127327.1:0-1670 GCF_000699245.1 Pterocles gutturalis | reverse complement strand
TAAGAGGCAAAAGCTAAGTAAGAATGGAAGTAGAGCTGCACATAGAAGTCGTTACTGGAGAAGCTGGTTCCATAAATGAGTAATGGGGGTTTGAAAAGTGCAGCAAAGCTAAAAGGTGGCTGCTTACTTGAATTCTGAGAATCGGATAATGTCTCAGATAACTGTGAGAAATACCCATCTTCTACAGATGTATTTGGTCTTCCCTTGTAAGTCAGATCTTTCCTCTGGCTCAGCAATCCATTTTTAGGATGGATAATTATGAATTATCATATCCAAAAGACAAAAATAGCTTCCTCTGCTTCTTTGTTAAAGGCTCAGTCAGGCAAAGGAAGTAGAATTTCTTATTCATGTTTCCAGTTTCGCAGAAAAATATCTTTTGTTGGCTGTGTTGGTGACAGCTTAGTAACTCTTGCTTTTAGTAATTCAGAAGGTTTTTTCCTTATGGGTTTTAAATTCTTAATTGAATAACTGATTACCAAATTCTGCAGACTGCTGATTTACTTGATTTAAAAGTAGGAAAAATGTAGCAAGAAAACTTTTTACTTTACTGTAAATATAATTGTTGTTCTTTCAGAGTTATTTATCTAAAAAAGCATGTTCAAAAGAAGCCAAAGAAGTGGGTGTGCAATAGAAGCATGAGGCAGATTTGAATAACTGATATTTTAGTTATCATACCCCAGAGAGGGAAATGAGTTATATATTGGGGGGGTGGGGGAGGGGATGGAGGGGTGCTAACCATTTAAGAGCATGCAGAAGTTGGTGGGGTTTTTTTCTCCTCCACTGTTAGGGTGTTCGTTTTAAATTCCCAAGGAATTGTTAAAACTTTGGTGACATCTAATGGATACTGTATGAAACTCCAAGATGCTTCTGTTCTTCCCCTCAATTTGATGTAATTGTGCCTTTGTTTCCTTTCCTTAATAGGACTTTTAAAAAAAACTCTTCGCAGGTTTTTTGGTAAAAAGAGTTTGCAGACTTAATGAGACAATCATACTGTTTTAAAGTGTTAAGAGAAATTAAGAGTAGGACTAACTATAAAGCATATATAAGGCATATCTTGTTTGTTTTTTAATTTCACATGTAACATTGTAGTGCATGTGTGAGTTAGTAACATTATCCTCAAGCGAGACACTTTATAATGGTTCAGGGAATGCTTTTATGTTTTTTTACAATTTGTTTTTCTATGAATGCAGCAGCATGTTGGTGGGTATTCTGTTAACATCTACTTAATTTATATATCTGCCCATAACTATGTAACCATTACATAATTGCTGTCAATATTGAACCATTTCTTGCTCAGATTTAAACACTGTTTGAGTCTAAAAGTGGAGTATAAAAATATGTGAATTTTGTTTTTACTTGAACTAAACTACCAGTCTTCTAAGTAGGCACATCCGCATTTACTTTAGCCAAAAACCTCAATCAGTGTTGTATGCACTATGAGTCTTGATTTGGGGTGAAGGGGGGTGGGGTGGGGGACCAAAATAAACTTATATTTTAATTTTGTCTTTAGTCCATGGCTAATTATTGTAAGATGTTGTGTGTGGGGTTAATTTTTTTTTACACACTGGCAATTACAACAGCTTTAATTTAAAAGAAATGGTCATGCCTAGTCAGTTTTTCTGGGTTTTTTATTATTATTTTTAGCATCAAAATGAACTGTCAAACCTTTT
>NW_010127326.1:0-1812 GCF_000699245.1 Pterocles gutturalis | reverse complement strand
GGACAATTTTGGGACATTTTTTGAGACAATTTTGGGCCAAATTTGGACATTTTTTGGTAATTTTGGGCCAAATTTGTGACTTTTTTGGAACAATTTTTGGGCAATTTTTGGGAATTTTTTTTAGTACAATTTTTGGCACAATTTTGGGGCAATTTTGGGACTTTTTTGGGGATAATTTTGGGACAATTTTTGGGTCAAACTTCGGAAATTTTGGGCAAATTTTGGGAAAAATTTGGGGCAATTTTGGCACATTTTTTGGGCAAATTTTGGGAAATTTTGGGACATTTTGGGGGATAATTTTGTGACTTTATGGGGAAATTTTGGGGTAATTTAGGGACAATTTTGGGGAAAATTTTGGTGTCAATTTTGGGACATTTTTTGGGGGCAAATTTGAGACCTTTTTTGGGCAATTTTGGGCCAAATTTGTGACTTTTTTGGAACAATTTTTGGGCAATTTTGGGGAATTTTTTTAGTAAAATTTTTGGGACAATTTTGGGGCAATTTTGGGACTTTTTTGGACAATTTTGGGACAATTTTGGGGCAAATTCGAGACATTTTTTGGGTAATTTTGGGGCAATTTTGGGGCAAATTTGAGACATTTTGGGGCAATTTTAGGATAATTTTGGGGACAATTTTGAGACAATTTTGGGACATTTTTTGGGACAATTTTGGGGGAATTTTTGGGACATATTTTGGGGTAATTTTGGGACATTTTGGGACATTTTTGGGAAAATTTTGGGGACTTTTTGGGACAACTTTGGAGAAAATTTTGGGACAATTTTGGGACAATTTCGGGACAAAATTTCAGACATTTTTGGGGACAATTTTGGGAAAAATTTGGGACAATTTTGGGACTTTTTTGGAGACAATTTAGAGGCAATTTTGGGACTTTTTTCAGACAATTTTGGGACAATTTTGGGACATTTTCTGGGACAATTTTCGGGCAATTTGGGGGCAAATTCGAGACATTTTTGGGGTAATTTTGGGGCAGTTTTGGGACTTTTTTGAGGCAATTTTGGGACAAATTTGGGTTAATTTTGTGACATTTTTTGGGAAATTTTGGGGCAATTTTATGACTTTTTTGGACTAATTTTCGGACATTTTTGGGACGTTTTTTGGACAATTTTTTTGGGCACTTTTGGACAATTTTTTCGGACATTTTTTGGGCAAATTTTGGGAAATTTCGGGACAATTTTGGGACAATTTGGGCGTAATTTTGGGACTTTTTGGGAAAAATTTGGGACAATTTTGGGGCAGTTTTGGGACATTTTTTGGGTAATTTTGGGACAATTTTGGGGCAATTTTGGGGCAAATTTAGGGAAAATTTGGGACAATTTAGAGGCAATTTTGGGACTTTTTTCGGACAATTTTGGGACAATTTTGAGACATTTTGGGGCAATTTTTGGACATTTTTGGGACAATTTTGGGACTTTTTTTGGTAATTTGGGGACAATTTTGGGGATAATTTTGAGACATTTTTGGGGTAATTTTGGGACAATTTTGGGGCAATTTTGGGGCAAATTTGAGACATTTTTGGGGCAAATTTGGGAGAATTTTGGGGTAATTTTGAGGAAAATTTGAGACAATTTTGGGGCAAATTTGGGACATTTTCTTGGTAATTTTGGGACAATTTGGGGCCAATTTTGGGACGTTTTTGGGGCACTTTTGGGGCCATTTGGGGCCACCGTGCGTGGGCGCGGGGGAGGATTTTGCGCGGGCGCGTCTCACGGTGGGGGGTGGTTGGGGTGCTGCTGCTGCTGCTGCTCACGGTGACACGGACCCGGACAAAAACCTCCTTTTTTATTTTTTTTT
>NW_010127325.1:23009-24714 GCF_000699245.1 Pterocles gutturalis | reverse complement strand
GAAGGACCACACGACACTCCGGTCAGAGATAGGAAGCAAGAAAGAAGGAGGTTTTCCCCTCGGAATTTCCCCTGCAGCGTGGTGAAGATTCATGGTGACACACGGTTTGTCCCTTGGTGCAGCCCATAAGAAGATGCAGCTGTGGAGGACCCCACGTAGGAATTATGGAGAAGCCCACGCTGGAGCCGGGCGATCATCGGGGGACTGTGGTCCTGTGTGGAAAAGGACTCACGCTGGAGCAGTTTTTGCGAAGGACTCTCCCGTGAGAAGGGACCCCACGCTGCAGCCGGGAAAGACTGTGAGGAGCCCTCCCCTGAGGAGGAAGGAGTGGCGGACTGACTGCACCCCCTATTCCCTGACCCCCTGTGCCACCGCGGGGAGAAGGTACAGAACAAAGCCTTTGGGCCTTGGGAAGAAAGGAGGGGTGGGGGAGAAGTGCCTTTTTAAGATGTGGTTACTCTCTCTCAGTATATTGCTTCTTGTTGTAAATAGTTAATAAATTCAATTGTTTCTTTTTGTTCTTCCCAAGTTGTGTGGGTTTCTTGCCCGTGACCCTAAGTGGTGAGTGAAACCCTCCCTGTCCCTGCTTCAGCCCACCAGGTGTTTAACAAAAACTGTCCCTGTGGCCTTATAAACCATGACAAAGTGATGCATATCTGCTCCCAATCCCTAGCCCCTCTCCTGAGGTCACTAAAGTACAGTGTAGTTTTGCTCCAAAGAATTTTTCCTTGCCTGGCACATGTCATCCTGCATGCCACCCCCTGAGAGGGAGGGCGCCGGCTTCAGGGTGACCTGCCATGTGGGGCTGTCAGTGACTCAGGTGAGTCCTTCTGAGAGCAGCTTGGGCAGCAACCCTGGGTCCACAGGGTAACAGAAGTGGAAAAACTAAAGCAGCATTATCTTAAGCTCTCAGCAAAGCTGACCGGATGTGTCAGCTTGCAGGTCTGAGGAAGCAGTTGCCTATATAGAAAAAAAAAAAGTACCTTTTTCACAGCCACTTCTCTCTTGGAAGCAGGGAAGGGAATAATCTTTCTCTGCCTCTTAGGGTCTTATTTAGAGTACATCCAGCCTCCACCCTGCCCCCCGCCCCTTGCCAGTGGATATTGCAATGCTTTGCTGTTGTTTGGTTTGATGTTGTTTTGATGGGGTGGAAGGGATGTGTATGCATTTGGGGAGGGGACTTTTTCTCTCAGATGCAAGCCAGCAGATACAGAACACACTGTGGTGTGCCTGGTAGCTGTCCCTGTCTGCCCATGGCATCCCTCAGCACGGGCAGCGCTCAGATGCCAACTGTCCTCTGGAACCTCTCCGCTCTGCCCTCTGGCCCCGCCTGCCTGTCCGTCTCCTGGTGCCATGGACGCCAGTCTGCCTGGTGGCAGCGACTCCCACCCTGCGCGTGTGTCCTGGCTTTGCCTGTGACACCCCAGGACTGTGACAGAAAGGGCAGCGTGCTTCTTCTTGACTGAGATCATTTTGCTATAGACAGCAGGCAGATGAGGAATCAAACCTCGGGCTCCGGCCGCCCGTGCTGCTCGCCCTGCCGTCCACAAGCAGAGAGGAGGACAAGCTGCCCCGGCCCTTGGCCTTTCAAGGCACTCTGAGATATGATGGAAAACTGGGAAAAAAACCCAGCAGAAATATCCCCACCCGAGCTGCCAGTATTTTTCTGTGCATGGCCCCGTGTTTTCCCCGTGCCTGAAGCCAG
>NW_010127325.1:15804-22809 GCF_000699245.1 Pterocles gutturalis | reverse complement strand
CGCGCCGGCCCCCGCTCTACTGGCCGGGACAGGAGGGACAGGGCTGGCTGTTGCCCAAACTCCCCTCCACCCACTGAGCCTTCAGACCGTGTCTCCTTCAGACGCTTCCCCCACTCCAAACCATGTGTCACCCCCCATGGGGCTCCCTCTCTCCTCTCCCCCCCCACCTCACTGGTATGGGGCACAGGGGGCCGCAGGGGCACGGACCTGGACCAGGTCGGGGGTGAGGCGCTTGGCCCGCAGCCACTTTTGGAAGCGGTGCGTGCGGCGCAGGGCGCGCTCCAGGCTGCAGGTCTTTGTCTTCATCAGGGAGGTGCAGATGCGCTTGTCGGCCCGGTCGTGCTGGTACTTGGAGGTCAACCGGGTGATGTCAACCAGCCGCCAGCTCTTGGCATCGTCGGTGTAGTTGCCCGAGTAGCTGAGCAGGTAGCTGGGGGGCAGCTTTAAATGAGAAGAAAGCCAGGTGTCAAACCTGCCAAACCAAAACGAGAGCCCCACGGAGAGCGGGTTAACAAGCCACACGGACACCCACACAGCGCTAGCACCGTCACTCCGCCACACACTGGCCCCGGGGGCTTTCTGCCATCTCCTGGTAAAGGCCGAGTGGCCATGGGCACTGGGGTGGGGCAAGCCTACTGAAGTCATGGGCTGACAAAACATGCTTTGGAAAAAATGTCCATCTCCACTTCCTGCTTAAACCATCCCTTGTCATGAACAGTGCCATGGGGTAGGGGGTGAAATGCCCAGAGTCTTTTGGGCCACGTAGAGAGAGGGAGGGAAGGGAGAGGGCTGCAGGGTCTCGGTTCACGGGGAATCCCTGGGGTTCTTAAATTTCCTTTAAAAAGGAGTACTCAACACTTTAAGGGACCCTGCAGAACAAAACCTCCTGACAATAAATGTATTTGGGAATATCAAAATGATCTTTTCTTTTGAGGTGGTGGCCTTAGTCAGTACTGGGGTCAACAGGTACCCCCGACATCACTGGCTATATTTTAGCAGCCGGGATGTGACCTCCCCAGGCAGTGGCAGAGTTTGGGGTGTGATGGAGGGGGACAGGGGGACGCATGCCCTGGGCGTGTGGTGCCACTCTAGCCATGGAGATCTTGCACTGATTTGCTCCGCCTACACAGGCACAGGAGGGGAGCATATGGGCTGGGTAATTAGGCTGTGATGATTTTTTTTTTTTGTTTCAGCAGCCCCCTCAGCCCTGCCCACACACCCGTCGCACATGCGGGAGCTGAGGAGCACGGTGCCTGTTTTCTAAGTATGTCTGTAACCCACTCTTGGAAAGCAACTGAACTCTGACCTTTGGTTTGGCCAACATCCCACATTCACTGCCTCTGAAACCTCCTGCCGTAACCTCCTTGCCTGAGTGTGTAAGAAAGCACGTTCTAATTTAATCTCACCATAAATTAAAGCCGATAGCTCAGAAGTGAAACAGGAGAGGCAAGAGGTTCCCTGCAGGATCAGCTAGCTGGAGTTAGATGAAAAGACGAATCTGGAAGCTGGAGCTCATCTTTCAACTTCCAGTTGGGAAATCATCACAGAGAAATTTTGGGGGGATTAATTTCCTCTGATTTCAGGCAAATAACTGACTCAGCAACACCAGCTGCCCTTCGTGATCAGAGACCAACTAGCCTCCTCCCCACAGACCCTCTTGAGGACAGTGCCTCACTCCCCTTCCCTGCCACAGATGCAGTGTGTCTCAGCTCCGGGGCAAGCACAGGAACCTGATGGGGGAAAGCACATCTTTCCAAAACTCTGATGCTTCCCCTGCTTTGGCTTTTGGCTCTAGCCATGTGCCTCCTTCAAAAGATTTGCTGTGGAGTTGTGTGCTGACCAGAAATGGAAGAGCTTGGCCCCTTATGCGAGCAAGTCATGGGTTCAGGCATTTCGGTTATTTGGGCATTTTGCCCAAAATGAAATTGAAGCTTCCCTATGATTAGGACATCTGACATGAAAATAAATGCATTGTTTGTTTTGGGGTATTTTCTTGGTCTGGTTTTGAGCTAGGACTAAAGAGCAGAGAATAGTTGCTATGCCTCACTGTGATTTGCTGTGCACCACGACCCCTCCCAGAGCCTAATCTGCAAAGCAGGCACAGTGTGCCAGGCACGTACAGGGAAGAGATGGCTAAAGGCTGGGTTTCTCTTTCCTTCTTTTTTTTTTTTTTTTTAAGTTAAGCACAAATGTGCCTTCTGATTTGGATCAAGCATGTGCGTTCATGGGAGCTCACGTCAGACAGATACCAGGAAAGTGCCACCTCCCACACGCAAGCAGCACATGGATGTCTGAAATCCAGGGCTGTTCCTCAAATTTGAGTGTGGATGGAGCGACTTTCTATGCAGAGCTCCTGGGGGAGTGCCATGCAAACCTGGGAACCTGGCATGGGCCGTAACAGTTCTGTATTTGGCATAATTTCTGGGCAGCGCAGCACTGGTATGGCACTCTTGCTAGATACTTTCGAGATTCGTCATCAAGTTGCGCTGTAACAATAATTCACTCTCGTATGAAGCCTTTTAGCTAAGGGCCTGAATGTGCTTTAATTAATACCTTCAGTAAGATCTGTGTGAATAACTGAGTCACAGGTTACAGATTTTATATCAACCCAGAACTAAACGCTGAAAAAAATATTTTTTACTGAATGAAGTATTTTGTTTCAGTCAAAATAATTTTGCTTTTTGCTTTTACATTTTTTTAAAACATGAAAATCAGCTAAATTAAGTCTTAAAACCAAAAATAAAGAAATGCCGTATAAAAATCCACCAAATTAAAGCATTACAGCTTTTTCAGAATTTCTTCCTGTTACTTTCAGCCAAAGCTCATCACCAGCATTGGCACAAGTCTGCCAATAGTTTTGGTCAGCTCAAAATCTAATATTTTACAAAAACTTTAGCTGCGCTCTGCTCTCAGGACAGTTGATATGTAGGTTTTGGTATTCTCATTTACAGATGGATAAAGTTGGGCAAAGATAAGGGAAGTAAAGAACATTAGAGCACAAGATGAGTCACCAGCCATTCTGGGAAAAAACCCACATCCTCTTACTTGTTAGTTGAGTGTGAATGCATGTTGCAGCTCCCGGAAATTATGGAGAATTAATGAAGCATGTTCTAATGAGGATTAACACAGAGAAGCGCCAGGTGCCATCCACCTTTGAACATGTGAAAAAGTACAAGAGGGTGGATCAAGAGTGTAATAACACTGAAATTTCCCGTTTAACCTTCCAATTGCCAAAAAATCCTGGCTTTCAAGAAATCAAGTAGGAGAACAAGTTTAACCGCTGCAAAGAAAACCCTGAAGCTGACTGACTGCTCAGAAGAACATTTTTAAAAGTTACCCTTTCCAAAGTGCTTAGAGCAGAACTGTATGTTATCACTTATTTGTGTGCTGCACTGCTTGTGGGAACTAACTGTGTGCTGGCAGGAGAGAAGTCTCTGGGTTAGGAAGCCCCTCTACCTTCCCCAAGGCAGAAGCATCGTGTTCCCACATGTTTGTGGCTCTGCACTCCCAGACCCCTCATGGATGCACTTCTGGACCCCTCGGACCCTCTGCACCCTTTTCCACTGCCCCCCCCCGGGAGGAAAGCCAGTGTGGGGTTCTCCTGCTTTTACTCTTTTCCTATGCCCCCATGCAGCATGCAGCTGGCCACTGGTCAGCCAGAGGCAGTTGCTGGCTGCAGAAGACTGTGGCTATTTCTGGCAGGGCTGAAGGAAGCTGCACAGCCCCAATCTCCCCAGCAGCTAAGCTGGAGTAATCGAAATGTTGCACCTGCAACAAGCTGCACATGTGGAAGCTGCTTTGTACCTGGTGGCAGGTTCCTAAAAACCCTGCACAGGAGAGCGCCAGGAGGGCTGCAGCAGGTTGGGGCACAGGGCAGGAGCCAGCTCCTGTGCTGCCCTAGTGCGGAGAATAAAATGTAGGGCAGCCCCGTACCCCAAATGCACCCCCAGCCCCTGCAGACCCACACCAGCCCATATCAGCCAGCTGAGCATGCTGATTGCAAATCCATTCTGCTTTTTCAGACAGAAGCCCAGGCTGGGCTGGCCTGGCCATTCTTTGTGCTGCTGCACCTTACTGCATGCCCTGGCACCGCACTCGGAATAAGCTGGGAGAGACAGAAAGCCAAGAGGGCAAAGCACAGAGGGCTGGGACCCCCAATGTGCCACGGTGAGGGGTGCTCTGGCGTAGCACAGCCACAGGCTGCTTTTTTCCAACAGCAGCCAGGGAAGGATGAATGTTCAATATTAGAAGTCCATCCCAGACAAACCATGTTTTACTATGCTACATTTTATAGGATAGTTTAAGACAAAAATGGTGATTTGTCCAATATTATACTACTTACATTATAGCATTAAAATATAATTTTACTATAATAATTTCTTCTCCCCCAGGCTTCTATATCTATAAAAGAAAGTGCATATGGCTCTATAAATCATATCAGACCCAATAAACCCTTCCTCTGCCAAGCACTGCCTTTAACTTTCTCCTCAAATACACAGCCAACATTTTCCCTGCTGTCGTCAGATACTCGCTGCTTTTGAGCCTAAAACTGATTGGATCAGTCTGATGACCGCTTGGGCAGCATATGTCTCATTGACTTCGAGGCAGATGCAATTTCTGCCTCTGCCTTCAAATTCTCACAATAACCTCCCAAAAGTGTGCTAATAATTTAGCCCCGTCTATTTTTGAGTGCATAGGCAACCTGATGTGCAAAAGCCTTTGTGCCTCAGGCAGGTTTAGATCACTTTTGATCTTAGTTAATACGCACGTGAAATTCTGCACATTTATGGTGTTGCACCTGGTACAAAATGATATAGCATGTTTACATGTTTGTAGTTAACATAGTCTGTCGGGAGCATACAAAGCTAAACCCCCTTTGCCTTTACTCAGTTGCTCAAAATATTTCCAGTACATTTAAACAGGCTGATTTCTTCCTTCCCTCTTCTCTTCCCCCATCACTGCCTTGAATTGTTTTGGAGCCACTCTCTGTGCAGAAAGTTGTGCCTTTTACTCTTGCTTTCAAATTATAATTCAGGGCTGAAGTCTGATCATGTTTGTGTGGCTTTGAAAGAAAAGAAACAAAGCAGCAGCTTATAGACATTAATCAAAGTACTAGGTGCTGTAAAGGCAACTGGGTGCTAAGTTACTCTTTGCATTGTCTCTCATTAAAATACTTGGAAATACTAAAACAGGCACCTTTCAAGTTACTACGCAAAATGCTTTAAAAATTACTGTGCTGAGTTTCTGACCTTATTTCTTCTTTAAAGAATTTCTTGCAAATGGATGTTCCAATGCAGGCGTTGCATTTATCAAGTCCCAGGAAGGTCCGTCCAAAACTGTAGCTGGGTTTGACGTGGGGTGCAGACGGAGAAGCTGTTGCTGCTGTGGATGGATTACAGTTCAGAGCCAAAACCAGGAGCAGCATCAATGAATCTGCAACTCTGGAGCAGAGGTAACGTATCCAGTGCTCCATCTACAGTAGTGGAGAGCTCTGCCTGTTGCAAGTTACCCCTCTCTAAGCTTTAGGTCTCTTTCTGATGACCTCAGCCTGCAGTGGTGAGCCCCGAAACACGGCAAGACATGCTGGGTGCAGGAGACCCTGCCACAGTCCCCATCCTTCCAGCTGGTCACTGGCTCTATGGGCTTGAGGTTTGGGTGGGAAAGATATGATGTAGGGTGGGGAGAAGGAAATACATGGAGGATGCAGATAACTTGGGTTGCTATGGTTACCTTTCCTTTACTTGGTGCAGCTGCTTCGGCCCCTACTGACCCTGTCATCAGCAGACTTGGAAAACAACACGAAGAAGTGCTCATCTGCACTTTGTGCAGACAAATGAGGGATATCCGGTAGCTGGAGCAAAGGGCATGTGCGGGACGCTTAGTAAAAATTGATTTGGAAAGAATAATAGGGTGGCAGAAATGCACATTTTACCAGAAGCCAGACCCTTAGCATTGCTTTATTCCTGGAGATTTGTGACGGCGCATTGGTCAACTTCTCGGATGCTTTCTTCTCTCAGTTTCCCCTTCTCACAGAAGTGCAGAAAAAAAATCAGGTGAAATAACAACTTTTTTTTTTTTTTTTTTAATAGCGTTGTTTAAAAGCAATTGCACCGCAGTGTTTCATGCCATGGAAAGCAGAATAGCCTGAAGCTTTCCAAAACATGCAGCTGACGCTACAGCTCAGTCTCTAAACTGCTCTTAAAAAATAGGGCTTTCCAGTAGGACTTGCGTGCCTTTGAATATCTTTTCCTGATCATCCCAGCACTGGAAAGAAGCCAGAGGAAGGGACAGGGCTAGCGCGGGAGCTTGCCATAAGTTTCGAATACACTTAGAAACTACTGCAATCACACCCCAAATCTGTTTGTATTAGGCCAAAGACTTGAAAGTTACAGAAACCACTGGCTATCCGTCCTGGCCCGGATGCTGGGCACAGAACTGTGTGGGTGCTGGCACTGGCCCTGGCAGACTGCTGTAGGCAGCTGCTTGAGGATGAGAAAGCAGACCTTGGAGGGGCATCCCTTGTTGTACCCTGGCCCCAGACAGTACAGCAGACAGCGTGCTGCTGCGGTGGCACCAGGCTTTGCTCCTCTCCCATCCCCAGCTGTCATGCTTTGATTGATGTGGGGGGCTCTCCTGGGCCGTATCTCGCCATGGGAGCAGTGAGGAGCGGACAGATTTTCGAGACTTCTTGTTCCCCCAGCTGGACCACTCACACCATGTGGGCAGGCCATTTCCGAACACACATTTTAAATGGAGAAATGGTGCACCTTTACCATCCCCTCCAGCATTTAACCACAGCCTGATGGACTAAGGGATGCGTGAGCCACAGGGGTGCATGCAGACCTGTTTGATCGCCCTTTGCTTTCTGGAGGGGCTGTCGGAGGAGAGTGATCCTAACAGCGCAAGGCAGTTCTTTCAAGCACAGACACTTGTTAGCTGTGGCACTTGGGAGATCTGAAGTCTCTTCTCGACTCCATACCCTTATGGGAGGTTGTTTCATCGCTC
>NW_010127325.1:0-15773 GCF_000699245.1 Pterocles gutturalis | reverse complement strand
TCCACGCAAAATGGAGATAGTGACATTTAGGGTTTGTCTACAGGGCGCAGCACAGGCAGATGAGGATAACAAGCCTCTGTTGAGAGGACAGGGGGATGCAATGAACCCTGCCAGCACTGCAAACATGAGGGGCTGTGCTGGTACGCCAGCGAGTGTGTTCAGCTCTCAGTTCTGCATTGCGCCATGTTCACATTTGGCCTTATACTCCAGTAAATTTCTTTGAAATACTCTGGTGGAGAGTCGTACCAGAGCTAAACACCGGTATTAACCACTTCCCCCATCCAGGAGTTTGTTGCTGGCATTTCCTATTGCCAGGATGTTTCTCCCTTTCCCTCTGCAGGAATCAGCCCTTCCCAATGTTTCCTGCCAGCAGCTCTGCATCACTGGCCCGGTTCACACTGCTCCCTGCCCAGCTAGTCCCTGGGTGGTACCAAAACTAAACGGTAGTAACCTGACTTTGTCTTCACTACATAATATATAAGATATATATCCTTCAGTTTCTTGAATATTTTGCTTGAC
Organism: Pterocles gutturalis; assembly: GCF_000699245.1. NCBI lineage: Eukaryota > Metazoa > Chordata > Aves > Pterocliformes > Pteroclidae > Pterocles > Pterocles gutturalis. The sequence continues at coordinate 15,254 of NW_010127325.1, read as the reverse complement.
TGCCTTTGGTCTTCAATTTTCCATTTTAATTTTAAGAGCAGAGACCCAGGCCCCCAGTTGCCTCAGCCTGCACTGCCCCATGGTGACCTGTGGAAAGGGGAGGGCCTCAGCCTCTGGGGCTGGTAATTGGGCCTTTCCCACAGCCATCCCCGTGCTCTGGCACAAAAAACCCATGACACAGATAGCAGGGTTTCTGTTCTATTAATAATGCCTTGATGGCCATGTTGTTCTTGCACTTTCGTGAAGTTTAGGCATGTGTAAAGCAATGTTTATCTTGCCCTAGGAACAGCATATGTAATTGTGTTTTCTTACAGTGTATCACCTGCATTCATATGTGAGGCATTGTAAAAGCAACTTTTTATTCAAAGAGTGGGAACTGGTCCATCATACTCACCTCAAGCTTTCTGCTGGCATTTGTTCTTGCCCCCAGGGCCTGAGCCCGCTTGTTCCCTCAAGTGTTTTTGCTCAGGCTAGGCTGTCCCCAGGCACAGATGTTGTGTATAGGAAGCACAGTCGTGCTCATGGCAGTGAAAATAAGACTTAAAAACGAGTAGACATACCTCTGAGCTAGCTTAAAACAGCAGTTGAGAAATCATGGCTTGCTGTATGTTCTGAGAGGGGCGTGCTTCTCTTTTAAGCAGGTGGTTCGGCAGATAATGTCAAACCTGTATGTGTTTTCCTTTCCTTCTGGTAACATGGCATGTAGGTATTGCGGGCTGTTTGCCACCTGACAGGTCCACAGTAGCCTTGTAGCTCCTCTGCCCATGCCAGGGAGGAGTAGCAGCTCGGATTTTTGGGGCACTGATTGCAGTGGGGTGTCCTGGAGCTCAGCACTGCTGATGGGTTGGCCCCAATGACCTGATGGGACCTTCACAAACCTTGTAACAAGACACTTCTATGCAACACCATTAACCACATGAGAACATGGAGCTGGTGGCCCTAATGGAAAAGCCTAGTTAGTTTTACAGAAGTTATAATTTCAAAAAATTTCTAATATGGACCAAAATGCACGCACTGCCCTATCAAAGTCAGACCAAGCACAGAGAAGATTTTGGAGTGGTTTCTACCAACAGAGGTAAAAGCATTTGTTTAGCCTCTGTGCCCTGATCTCTCTTTTCTCCATATGCTGTGAGGGGTGTGGAAACCCACCTGGCAGCACAGTCCCACTCCTGGCCACAACCCTGTGGGCAGTGGTGCTTCCAGGTCCTAAAACCACCCAGTCTCTGCAGACCTCAATGGCTGTGGGTTCAGAGGCTATGACCTCCAAATGCTCATCAAGGTGGAAGAGGACCTGCCATCCCCTGTTGGGCTGTCTCTAGAGGAGATGGGGGAAGACAGACTGATTTTCCCTGGATGAAATACACCTTTTACTTCACCCACCTCCTGGTCTCCACCCAATCCACCCATGCAATCCAGCTGTTCCCCGTTTCCTCTTTCCACCCCAGTCCCTTGTCAACCTCTGCTTGAGCAACTCTGACTGTGGCCATGGTGGGTTTCATGCTGGCGGAGCCTTGCAGATGCCCTCTCCCTGTCTCATTGGCACTGCTGGCTGGCTCACCCCAAGCCAAACGTAATGCCAGTTCTGTGCTCTGGATCTAATTGGGATACTGGAGGTGGCTTTGCAGAGCAGGAGATGTTTCTAATTAATTAGTTAATTAATTCATTTTGGGTAATCACCACTAAATGCTTCAGAGCAGACCAGATGCAGAGGAGCAGAGTGCTGCTGCTCCTCAGCTGACATTGACACCAGGGTCCTCGCTGCTACTGAGCTGTATCTGCTTATAGGGACCTTGCTGCTTGGGCAACCTAAGCAGCTGGTTTCAGGTGTCACGTCACCTCATTCTCCTCTTCAGCCCAGGCTTACTGTTGTAAAAGAGCCTTCTCAGCAAGTACAGGGTTGCTGAGCAACAGAGTATTGCCTGGTGGGTTGTGGGAGGGCTACATCTCACTGCCATGCACAGAAAAGAAACAAAACACAGGAAAAATCAAACTTTTGCTGGAAGAGGAGAGGCTCCTGCTCTTCCTGAGGTCTTTGGTGGGCCCTGCCTTGCTATTGCTGCCTGCAGGGCCCGGATAAGACCTTGGCTGCTGCACAGAGCGGTTTCGCAGGACAGAGTGGAAGTCAGCTCAGGGTGTGGTGCAATATGATTATTCTTAATAGTATTTTTTCATTAATCACATCCAAGATAACCATTAAACTATTGCCAAGTAACCAGTTCAGACTTGACATCGAGCTGCTTATCATTTCAATCCCAGTTCAGGCTGGATGTGTGGATTAATAGCTAGAGTGGCTTGACACATTTTCAATTCTTTCAAAAAGAAAAAAATGTGTCTTTTTGAATGCTACAAAACTCATAACATTTAGGAGGATGCGATCACTTTATTTTTCTGCATTTTCCTCCTGATTGAATGATTATGAAAGAAACATCTGTTTTGAAGTGATGTGCAACAGGAAATTTTTGTTTCAGTTGGATTTGTAATGGGCAGCTTCTGTTATACGCTCTTATTCTTCCCACCCTGTTTCTTTCCCTTTTTCTTCTGCTGAAAGATAGAAAAGGAGAGGAGGAGAAACAAGCAAGCAAGTAAGCAAAACCCATTGCCCAGACTACAAATACAGAAAGAAAAAGGGGCCACTGAGGTGTGGGTGGTGTCAAACACCACAGATGAGCTGGTAGAGCTTTTTTGCACTTCAATTCACTATGAGGCGATCTGATGATATGTGTATGGATTTTTCTACATTTTGAATCAATGAAAAGACTAAAACACAAACAAGAATTTGATTTTTTTTTTTGCCTCGCCAGGAAATAATTCCTATTGTTTGGTAAGCCTGAATATAATTAATCAGAAGCATCAATAATCTGCTCTATTAATAATATAAGAAAATAGTTTCTGCTCTCTATCTGCAGTATTTTTTTGATTCTCCCAGACTCCATTCTTCTGCTGCAGAAGAGGAAACCTGCTGTTCAGAAATCTCTGCCTCTGAATACTGGTAGGCAGTTGGAAGAAAAAGCCAGCTAGAAGAAAAGCCTCAGGCACTGATGACAACAGATGAGGTCACTTCCAGTTTGTGAGGGGCTGAAATGTCAGTAGAAAAGGCCACCAAATGCTATCAGCTACCGTGTTTGTGGCATTTACGGGAGATCATGCCAAGCAAAGAAAAGTGTGGAAGAGGATCCCAGATTTTGGTGCATCAGTGTCCACAGACAGAAAATGAGATAAAGGGATCCTGAGCCTAAGGGAAAATGGTAGTGAAAAGAAAATTGTCTGCACACCAGATCAGGATGTGCTGGGCACTCCCTGCACAAACCATGCAGGGAAGAAGCAAGGAGGAGCTGTCTGGAAAGGGAACAAAACTCCTCATCAAGGAGCACTTGCCCTCGGTCAGTGGTGGCCTTACAAACACAACTGGCAGTGCCGTGTGTGCTCCTGGACCACTCGTTCAGCAAAGCAGGTCCTTATGTGGAGTTCAAGTCCATGTGACTGCAATTGAAACGCTGGTGTGTGCATCATGATTTTCTTTGAGTGATTTGCTGCAGCAAAGAAACAAAGCATCCCTCCCCAAGCAAAATAAACAAATAAATAAGATCCTCTTTCTATAGAAAAAAGGCAACATTTTCACATCACAAAATTTTCCAGAAGGGAAAGACCTACCTGCGATATTTTTCTTGGATATGTGCTGTTGATTCTGTGTCCCAACCATTAAAAGGATTAAAAACAATGCAGAGTTTTTTGTGTTGTAATTTCAAATTTTCTATCAAATTCCTTTGTGAGGCAGAAGCAGGACCAAACAGGGTCATCTGCAGTAAAAATGTCATGGCAGGGAGACACCCGTGGAATGGGCCGAGTTTCCATGGTGTTGTAGCCAAAATGGGGACCATACAGGACTTCAGAGGAGAAATACCCTAGAAAACTCCTAGAAAGCAATTTGCAAGGAGGTACCATTTCTTCTCATCAAGTTGCTTTGCTCCATGGGCAGTTTCTTACTTCCATGGGGAGCAATTCTTCTTGTCAACCTTCCTTGTATCATGCACTTCTTTTTCCTTCCACTGCTGCTTTTTCTACTCCCATCTCTGCTTTCCCACTTGCCATTTTCCCTGAAAAACATCTGCATGACACAGCAGCCTTTATGCTAGTTGGGATGCCCTGGGGACCAGTGCCAGCTGCAGATCTGAGCCTTGTGGAGCCCCTTTGCAGGTGGGATACCTTTGTGAGAGGCAGCTCCAGAACTCAGTGCATTCCTCCATCCTGGATACCCGAATGCAGGAGACTACAAACCTGTAGCAGAAAAGTGTCCTTTTAATGTGGGGATGTAATTGTCTGCTCTTCCCCACTCTTCCTTAACTCTCTTGTGCATTAGTTATTTTATCGTGATTTTTAGCACCCTCACAGTAAACTGGTGACTACTTCAAAGATCATTGTTAGAAAATGGAGTGCACGCACATGTGCACAGACACACACACACACGCATGCACAGATTCATGAAGGTACGTGGGCTGCTCTTCCCTGCATTTTCAGTGACTTTGTATCTGCAGTTCTGGCACCAAACAAATCTGGAATGGGAAAATCAAGAAAGAGTTAATTTAGGGGGAAAAGAAAAAAGCAAACTTTGCCTTGTTTGCACTGATCTTACATCAGTTTCCATGGAAATGGAAGTTGAACAAGCCAAGAGCAGTGGTGTAGCCAAGTTCAGCTGCTGGCTTCTAGTTCTTGCTTTTGTTTCCATGGAAATAGATGCCAGATCAGCAAAAAATAAGGTAACTTGTTTTAAAATACTAGAGTTTTAAAGGCTTGTCCTTATTTAACCTCAGTCAGAAAGATAGCTGGTGAGGGGAGGCAGCCAGCAATGAAGTGAAAACTTTCAGAGGCTCTTTCAACTGCTGACTGCTTGTTGAACTCTAGAGAGTGAATTCGCTGGGCAGCTACAGATTTTAGAAACATTTTGTAACTTTCCTCCATGCTGTAAATAAAATATATTTTTCTGTTGGCTTGAACAGCCACAGCAGACTCTAAGAGGCCAAAATGACTAACAGCTTCTTGCAATGCAACCGTGCAACTGCCTCCTTAGATTGTCTTTTCCTCCAAGAGTTCAGAAGGAGCTGTGATTTTCTCAGAGCTACCATATACCAAGTACACCCACTCCAAAAGCAATACTTTGTGTCTCAAAGTTTTGGGAGAGGAGCAAAGGAGGGTTAGCTGGGGGAATTCCTAACAGTGTTTTCCAACAAACATTCCACTTTCTTTTTTTCCTAATTCGGGAAGGCAAAATTTCACTGAGATAAAAGAAGTTGACCATAAGCTATTGCTTACGGCAAAATGTAGATGGGGAAGCAGGGAAATATAAACAAAATCCAACCAAAAAAATTCTACTATAATTTCAAGAACTGAAATTTCATCCAAAACTCATTTTAGTAAAGCCAACTTTAATAGAACATTATTTCAAGGGCTGAGGTTGGCTTTTGATCCTTAGCTGTTGCTGTGGTAGAACTGTCTGTAGGGAAGAGTATTTCTTGGTGGGAAGTTGTGTGAGGACAGAGATGAGAGTTCTGTCCTCAGCCCCATTGTTCTTTGAGTTGCTTGTAAATTGGGATTGTTCCCAGGTATTGTTCACCCCTCTCTTCCCCCACAACACCTTTGCTCCTCAGGCACCTCTTTAAGATGCTGTGAACACACCCTAAGATATGTATCATATCACAGGTCACTTGTGAGCCCTTTTTTTGGTAGCAGCATATCTCTGGAAACCAAAAGTGTAAGTATATGTTTAAAAAAAAACTTGGCTGGCATTTATGGAGAATTAAATGTAATTCTAATGAAACGTTTCTTCATTTGCAGTATTACAGTTTTCTTTTTAATGACATAAAATCTGCTCTTGCAAGGGCATGTGTTTCACTTCATACACCAAGTGTATTCCCTTTGGCTGCTGAGGGAATAAATAAACGAAGAGTGCAGGCCAACCCAATTTTAAAGAAGTGGATCAGGCCTGGACTGGGGCCTCACAGTTGTTCATTTTAGGTATTACAAGGAATGCATTCATTTTCTGGCTGGTTTCTGGTGATCTTCTTTGAAGAAATCCAAGAAACATCAAGACATTCAAGAAATTGCTAAAAAAAAGTAGAATTTTTTCATAAGGAACCTTTTAAAAATGATTTTTTTCCTTTTCTTTTTCTACTGCATATGGTGTCTTAAAATTTAAGGAACTCACTCTAGTTGCTTTATCAGATGTTGATTGCGGTTGTTACTGCTATGATATGATTGCTTTGAAGCTGGTTTTGAGCTGTTGTGGTCCTGCTTGAAAGAAGAAACCCAGTTACCTATAATCCTCCACGGTATTTCACTAATATTTCCCCTGGAAAAGCTTTGGTCTCTGCTGGAATGGAAAAAAATATCGGGGAACCAATGGAAAGTCAATTCATACAATTTAAAGGGGGGCTGAGAGAGCCACTGCTCCTCAGGTCTTTGTAATTAAACTTTCAATGTACCTTTTGACTTTCCCCTACACAACAGTTCATCCTCCTGCAGGCTTGCACCAGTGCTTCCAGGCCAGGTTGCTAACCCACATAAATGTCATGCCCCTCAACTTGCAATGGTTAAATTACACAGGGTTTAAAATAGGAGCTATTTGCCAACTCTTCTGCAAACAGCTCATAGCACCATAGCATGACTCAAGGGATCATGAGAACAAACTACAAGAGCAGCAAGTTGTGAAGCCAAAACCAAGGAAAAAAAAAAAAGAAAAAAAAGGAAAAAAAAAAAAAAAAGAGCAAGGTCTGACATGAGGTCCTTGTGGCAAAAATTACATGCCTGCACTTTTCTGTGAGTTTCATAGCGTTGGCAGGTCAGTCTTGCTGCACTAGGCACTCTGGAGCGTGCTGACAGCTGTGTCCGGGGCATCCTGCTCTGCCAGCCTGCCTGCCCGTGCTGCTGCCCCTGCCCCACTGCTGTCCCCAGGAGGCCACAGTGGGTGGGCACAGAGCACGGTGTGTCAGGAAGGATGGAAATGTCCAAAGCGAATACAGGCTGTCCTCTGCTTTTCCTGTAAAGTGACCATTCCCGGAGCAGAGACCACTCCCATCAGGAAGAAGTATCTCATCAGTCAAGTGGAGCAGCAGAAGCTACCAGGCACTTGCCCTGGGCACAGGGTGGCACCACACAGAGCATCTCCCTCTCTGGGGCTCTGGTCAAAAGTCATTGTACATGAAAACCTCTTCCCAAAAGTTCCTGAAGATGCTGATTCGTGATTGAATTACACGTAAAAGTACGATCACACACATCCCTGCTGGTACACCATGCTGGACAGGGAGAAATGGACAGGCAGGACACGGGGCTGCTGTGGGGACGAGGTGAACACGAGGGCTGAGCTGCATCACCCTCTGCTATCTGCTGGGGCTGGCACCCAAGGGTGCTCCCGGGCTGCTCCCAGTGTCTGGGTAACCAGCCTTTCTTCCATGCTCTGGTTCCAAGTTGTCACCCATCTCCGGCCAAGCTCCTTCCCCTTCAGGACCCTTCCTGCTCTCCTACTTCTTGATGCAAGTGTTTTTGGGACAAGTCAGAGTGGATGTGCATGATACCTTGCACTGTGAGAGCCGTCTCTGTAACTGAGGCAAGTATTAACAAAGAGCAAACATGACCAGAGAAGCAGTATGATTGCTGTGCTCCAAAGCTCAGCCTTGACTGGGATGTGACCTTCAGTCATCTCACCGATGGACTCTTAGTGCTTGTGAACTTTCTCAGTGTCTGCAATATTTTTAGGTTAATTTAAAATCTAGTTTGTTCATGAGCTGAGATCATAGGGACAGTCACAGAATAAAAGTCATGTCACCTTTTTCCTCCTCCATCCATGACTGGATAAGGCTACCTTGCCTACAGCTTGCATCATGTACCTGTACAGCTTTTTAATCTTTTTTTGTTTGTACTATTGGCTTTAATTCTGGAGGAGCGTTGGAAATGGAAGGCTTGTAGCTTTCACAGCACAGATGGGAGATAAAAGCACCATAATCACAGAGCAGGGTCAATGAGACTTTTCCCAGGAAGATACTAAAGGCATTATTTGGCATTAACAAAGAAAGGGATAATTAGAAAATATGCAAAGAAGTCTTTATTCCTGTAATTAATTTCAAAGCTGGAAGTTCCCTTGTGCTCTTCTGTTCAAAAATGACACCATTGAAGAGGAGATGTATCTTAATCATAAATCAGAAACAGAAGGGAAATTGAAATTTGTGTTTTCATGGACTTTAAAAAGAAAAGGCTGTAGTCAGGAGTTAATGTGTATTCTGACTCTGCATGAAGAAAATAAAATTATAAATAGGTATTGACACATTACATGAAAAGCAAGAGGAAGATGTAGCCAAACTTGGTTTCCTGGGAGACTAGGCATTCTGCTCCAGAGAAAGGTAGTGCTCAGAAGTCACTTTAATAACTTGAGGCTGTGCCTATGTTTGCAGCTGCTTTTTTCTCCTAATTTCCTACAATTACTGTCAGCCCCACTGATGGTAGCAATGATGGAAGAAGAGTTCAGAAAACTTCCTTTAGCTCCCATCATTTTAACACAGCTAAAACTCTAAAACTGTTTTTGACCAAGTCTAAATGGCTCTGCTTTTGGAATACCAGCAGTCCACAGATGTCTTGGTTACAGCCTTGCTCCTATCTGGATCTTCAACTTTTTAACAGGCAACCTTAACATCTTGCTGTGCAGTAAGATCAAAAATAAGCAAAGGAAAATTATGTGCAAAGTTCTCTGTATATTTTTATCTCTTATGCCCCCTAGTCCATAGCCATCGCCCCCATCACCACGTTCACAGTTGCAGTAAGATTGGTGCAAAGTGTCCACTTATGAAGGTATCCACCTTGCTACAAGAGATATGTTTGGATAGCTTTAGTGCTGCTGATTTTACTTAGAAACTTTGGATCCCCTTAAGGCAGCTGATGCTGCACCCAGAACCATGCATTTAATATTAAATTGTTTGGAGGGGGTTTTTTTGTTGTTGTTGTTTATATTGGCAGCTTTACAATTAGGCTTTTTGTTTTAATCTGTGTTGAACTGATATTGTTGGCTTTGTATTGTGGGTAGTGCTGGCTTGGCTGATGACTGGTGAACATAACTCTCATCATGTCTCCTCACACCATGAGGAATTCATGTCCTGCACACTTGCAGGTTTCCCTTTGTGTACATACTTTCGGGATTGACTTTAGAACAATCATCCTTTCAGCTGCAGTATAGCGTATATATATTTATATGTACCACTGTTCACATGGCAAAATTTTGCATGCGCACACACACATATGCTCTCTAATGACTTTCACACTCATTTGCTCATGAGGTTGGTTAGGTGTCCGCTCTTTCATTCAACTCCAGCTTTCTCTAGCTCTAGACCTTCAGCTGCCTGGCAAATGAACTTGGCATCTTGCTTTGCAATTGGATCAAAAAATGCATAAAGGTAAGAAGATTACATACAGGTTCTACATGTCTTTATTTTTTTCACAGTTAATTCAAAGACAATCCTTATTTTATGTTTATTAGCTTGTTGTAGGTCCTACTCTAACATTGCTTTGCTTAATGCAAAGAAATATGTGCATGAGCTTATCACAGTTATACACAGCAATTCAGAATATGGAGTTAGCATTTGCTGATGGTGGCACTGATGGTGCACTGAGGATGTATTTCTCAGTGCGTGGATAGGGTGTTTTTAAACAGCAGTTTGCTTTTCTATTACTTGCTAATTTCTAAATTCTTTTCTCTATTGCATGAGCTTCAACACTTTGCTCTCAAGCAAGTGATGCTATTTAAATCCTCATGGAAATATTTCTTGGACATGCAGGAATGAAAAAACTATTTGTGTGTCCCTTGCAGAAATATCTTATGGAAATGTTAATAGTTTTCTTACTTCACAACTGTATTCAGGCAACATTTCTGAATGTATCACTACATCGATGGCATAACTCAAGACAGATGAGCCACTCTCCTCCTTCCAATAAAATTATATTCTCCTGACGCGTGTGGTTCAGTATCATCCTTGAATGTAAGCTGGGAAAGCTGCTCTGCTCACTGTTGTAAGTGAGTCTTTGGCCAGCAGTTGGTCCCTGCATTCATTGCTGTGGCTACACACCAGATGCCACAAGGGACCCAAGTGCTCCATCCCGCAGCAGAGGAGTGTGCTCACCCCAGCTGCAGAGCATCAAGCTGGAGAAGACCCTTCAGTGAGAAAGAGGACACCCTGCAAGGCCCATGGGCAAGCGGGACACAAGGGCTCATCAGCAAGAGAAGGACTCTTCTCTTGGGACTCACAGAGCTGCTTTCCTCTACAGCAACGTTAAACCTCTAGTTTTTTCAAGTTCTGATCAGCAGCTTTGCCATCTGGTTTGGGATTTCCCTCCAGTGCACAACTGTTGAAGCTCCCCACTGAACTCCTCCCAGTACCTTTTCTCCACTTGCTTTTTGTCCTTGACAGGTTTTTTTTTATTTTGTGAAAGACCTTATTCCTCTGTTTTCATTATTTTGAAGATAGTTGTAACGCAAATATTTGTTCTCATTTACTCATTTATCTATTCACAAAATAAATTTTATTAACATTGGCAGAAAAAAGGTTTTGTATTTTAAACTTATGATTTATTTTATAAGGTAATACCTATTATTTTTGAATTATAATAATAAATCAAGTTTGCAGAAAGGCATAAGTACAAATGACAAGCACCTGGTCTATCTTGTAAAAATACAGAATAAGACAAAGGAACAAGACGCCTGGCAGGAGAAATATCAGTAGCTATGTTAAGGCTCCAAAAATTACACATTTCCAGAATGTTTAGATTTTATACTAACATGGGCAAAAATCTTTGTTCTGAATATGATGTAAAGACCTCACAGGACACGATGTAATTGTTTTACAGCCCATGTAAGATATGTTATGTTATGCTGCAGTAACTATAAAAAAAATCTTCAAAGACAGTTTAGTAACACAATCATTAATGTAAATTCTATGAAACATTCAAAAGTATATGAACAGATCAGGTCAAATTATAGAATGTAAATTCTTTCAAAGATGTACACAAATTTAATCCCTCTTTGGCAATTGTAAACATAACATTTGGCTAAATAATTTTGGAAACTTCCACATTCAAAACCTTTCAGTAGCTGATCAGACAATGGAATGAATATTTGCACACATATTCGTGAACTTTTTGTTTGGCTTCCCAATTGTCAGTTCCTGGGAACTGATAATAAAAATTACAGTACCAAGCTTAAAATTATTTTGACATCCCTAGAACTAAGAGGCAAATAATTTTTAAGTTCTTTTAAATTATTGCACTATTCCTGCTCTTTGCCCTTTGAGAAGACAGGGCAACATTTTGGCCTGTCCTCGAAAGGAATCCAGCTTGACTGCAGGCAACTCCTGCCTATGGAGGGACCCAAAATAGACACCTGGCTCATACCCAAGCAATAGTTTCCAAGTGAACTGGCTCTCTGCTCAGTCTCAGCAACCTCTTACTCAGCAGAGACAGACTCTGCCACCTTGCTCATGCTTGGTAGCATGTTATTCCTCAGGAAATTACACAGGCTACTTCCAGAATAACGTATTATTCTCTTTCTGTAGGCTTAACACAGTGTAGATCTTCACAATGGTGTGTCTTTGTGGAGACAGACGTCATTTGCTTCAAGCCCCTTGACTGTGGCTGTCCTATTCGGTCTCTGTTGGACCACTGCAAATATGCACTTGGGCAAATTTTCAGCCCGAGTGGTCCTGGCGCTGCTGTGGTTGGCAGGCAGGAGGCAGGTCTGTGCGGGAAGCGCAGTCCGTAGCCTGTCATAGACCGCTCCCATCCATTTCAGAAGATTTGACATACTGCCACAACTTATTGGCAAGGTGTTTTAGACTTCAAAGCAAGAAAAATAATTCAAATTCATGGGGTTTTTTGCTGTGAAAGGGAAATTAATTTCTTACCCACTCCTCCTTACAGACTGGGGTATGACTCAGTCCCTGATAGTTTGAAAATGATCAGAGCTGATACTGGATTTCTTTTGTGAGATGTGTTCATTGCTGTACTGAATGCTTAGGATAAAAATACCTTCTGCTGCAGTCTGCTGCTGCACTGGAAAGCAAGCAGGACTTCTTCCTATAGATTGACTGTTACATAGCTGGAGATAAATTGCATTTCATCTAGACTTCGGTCAAATTTATAGTTTTAGGATTTCCCATCTAATACAATCTAAAATTCTTGTAAAAAACCTAAACATACTCTTGCAATTTGGGTAGTGGTGATAACTGGGGAATATACGTCATCGGCATTGGTTACAGAAAGGTTTACTTTTTTTGTTCAGCTTCAAAATGAAAAATAACACAAGGAAACACAGGTTATTTGTGGTGCTAACAATGCATGTTTTTGAGGGTCTCTGGTTTCCTGTGGCGCCTCATCCTTAATGCACTGTATTGTGAACGTGTTGGCACACATCCTTTTCCCAAGCCAAAAGCCACCTGGCAGTTGCAGCAGGAAGAATGAAAAGCAACATCCCACTTTCAATGGCAAATTCTCAACCTATGCGTGATTTGTCATAACAATCTACTCATTTGCTCTTCTGCAGTGATAAATTACTAGTGCCTGGACAATGCTGTAGAAGGAAAATTATTTCATAATAACTCCTAAACTTACACCCCAAAGCATGAAAGCCTCTCCTTTATTTTAAAATGTGAGAATATCTAAAGCAATATACTCCCAATGTAGATTTTAAATATTTTTGAAAGCCATAGTTTTATTTTGCCTCTGACATTGCCTTTAACTTAATTTAAGAATACAAACAAACCTGCATCTTGTAAAAAAAAAAAAAGGAAAAAAAAAAAGAAAAAAAAATTAGTCATTTTGGGTGACTGGCTTACAACACTTTGAAAGCTCATTGATTTTCAAATGACTGGAATTGAACAGTCTGAATACCAGATATCTCCTAAAGCATTTCTAGTAGAATATCCCAAAGCAGAGCACTCACTATTATTTGCTTTTGAAAATCTTGACTGGGAGTGACATTTCTGTTATCTACATCCCTTAGCTCCAGGTAATACACAGCAGAGATGAACTGTCCTTCTGTACATGCGTTCATGCCTTTTTAAAACAATACTTTAAATGCTAGATTCTTAAACTCACTAATAATTCCCTGAATACTAGTAGTTCAATCAACATGCTAGTCCTTAAACGTAGTAAACCTCAAGATGGCACTCTTGAACTACAGAGTTTTTCAGGGAAGCTGATCATAAATTTCTTGCAAGGAATTTGACAAAAAAAAAAAAAAGAAAAGAAAAGGGAATTTAGTGATGAGTGTGAACCTGTGCAGGAATAACCAAAACAAATATCAAGTAGAACAACAATATCAGACTAGGACATCAGACCCTACTGGTTTTCACGTGGCAAAATTTACTTGAAAGCATTGATTGCAATAAAAAATTATTGCTGACAAAAAAAATTTTTTTTGAACAAATCCATGTCTTCTTCTTGAAGCTTCTTCCATTTTTCCTTGATCACTGTTGCTATGCAATGTCCCTTATTCACTACTTCCTTTTCTGGCACAGAAGGTTTTCATGTTTCCTCATGAGTACCTTGAGGTTTGCTTAAGTATTGCTTGGGTTAGGTTCAGACGTGAGGTAGAACGCATTTGGGTTCAATATTTATGCCGATGGCAACGGTCTATAAAGGCTGTGCCTCTCAGTTCCTCCTTCCACAGGTGACTCATCGTCTCCCTGCGTGCAATGGAGGCTGCTGTGCTGGAACCTGTAACGAAAGTCCCTGACAGCTTCCCTCAGACTTTTCCTGCTTTCTCCTTGCAGGCCATATGCAGCATGGGGACATAGGGAGGAAGCCCTGATGTCCCTGAGCACAGAGTGGGAAGAGGACACCAATCCATCCCTCATTTGGGAGCTGCAAAGCTAACCTGCTCCTCACTGGCCCCAAGTGAGCCCCTTTCTTTTTCCTTTTTATTTTTCACATGTTGTAGCACCACTCCCTTCATCTCCACCTGGCGCTGAAGTGGAAATTCCTGCATGTGGCTGGAGAGAGGCCATCTCAACAGCTCCGGGGGGTCTGGAAGGAGGGCCTTCCGCAAATGAGGCTTATATGAAAGTGGAGCTGGGAAAGGGGAGCGGCAGTTCCTGGGCTTCTCAGAGCCTTCCTCCCTCTCTTCCTCGTCTTCCTCTTCCTCTTCCTCTTCCTCTTCCTCTTCCTCCTGCTCTTCCTCCTCTTCCTTCTCCTTCTCCTCCTCCTCCTTCTCCTCAACAGAAGATATTGTGGAGGTCAGAAAGATGCAAGAGGGAGCAGCCATGGCAGGGAGAACATCTGGGACCTTCCCTGGCTTGCAAAGGCTTTGGGTTCTTTGGGTTTTCTTGGGTTTGCTCCTTTCACAATAGCCTTCCCTCCCTTGGCAGTTTTCCTCAGCTGTTGCTTCTCACCATGTTGACTTTGGAGACTCATAGTCTTGGCTGTGCCTTACGTGAGGTAAGGGCCACGGCTGGCGCCCACCCAGCCCACCACCTGCCTCACTTGCCGCCCTCACAGCCACCGCGCCGGAGCCGGCTGCTGAGCACTTTTGCGAAATCATCTGCTGACTCACCCTTCCCTTGCTTGCCTAAGTGAAATCATGCCTGCCTTTAAAAAATCACATTGCAGCATTACATGACATATTTATCCACTTCTTTCCCTGTCATGAACTGCTTCAGATAAGCAGCTGTGAGGTTTCTGGAAAAGATAGTGTGGGGTTTTTTGCTCCAGGGCCATTGAAAAAGGCAGGGCATTTGTTTCTGCTCTGCTTGCTGGTATGAATCCGAATCTGTTGAATCATTGAGGTAATTCCTGGAAATGCTGAGAACTGCCTTCGCCAGAGTGGGTACAGGTGGGTCCCAAGGTGGGCAGCTCTGTTTTTTAAATGATGTCTGTGTCTCTCACATGCTGTTTCTCTCCAGTATGTTGCATGAGCACAGTGGTGTGGCCCCTTAGGGCATCACGCCTCTGAGGATGTCACATCATGTCAGTATCCCTTCCTACCATCAGCCTCCATTGCAACACGGGCTCACACAGACAAATCTCTCTGGCCCAAGTTTGGTTTTGGTACCGGTACTGTGAAGTTTTAAGTTACTATGCCTAGATCAGAGACCTTATTTACTTGCACCCTGTTTTGCAGAGGTGCTGTGTCACGCATTGAATATTCATCCAAGCCAGGAAGATTAGCACAACAGGGAGATTATCTACCCAAGGCAAGAGCCTGATGAGTGATGAATTTTGGAGACGGA
>NW_010127324.1:234-4559 GCF_000699245.1 Pterocles gutturalis | reverse complement strand
CTGCCAGGGCCCGGCGGAGAGTTAATGAGTTCTGCGGCCGCCTGTCATGCGCTCCGCGAAGAGAAGTTGGGGTTTTCACAACGTGTAATTAGTCAGCTCGAGTTGCTAGGGAGCCGTGTCCCAGCTTGACTCGAAGTATTTCTTGGCTGGAGAGATCTCGGCACTTCAGAAAGTCTGGTCAAGTCCGTACTTGACTCTTCTCGCGGCAGGAGCTCGGTGACTAACAGGAGCGTGGGGTTTTTCCATTGGGTTTCTCCTCGGTGGAGTGAAGGAGTCGGTCCTGGCCCTTCATTGATAAAACAGGAAGGAGCAGGCTGGAAGGCTCTGGACGTTTCCTCCCTGGGAGTGATCCGACTCCTGAGAACATCTAATGTTTAAGCTAAGAGTTTGTGGTTTACATAAAGGAGGAAAAAAAAAGAAAAAACCCTTAATAAAAACCCACCCCTATGCAAGTGGAAGTTAAAGTGTATCCACCCTGATTATTTTTTTTTTCCACATAGCTTAATTTTATTACTTTAAGAGATACTAAGTGCCTGTTTGACTGCTGTTTTTCCTGCTGTCTTAAATGAAAGCTCTCAGACAATAACTGGATTTTTTTCTTCCAAACATCAACATCTTAAAAGGATATCAAACTCAATCCACTTAAAGGTTGAGGAGGTATTTTCCTAAAGCTTTAGAAAGCCTTTCTTCAAACACCAACAACAATTAGTGAAGAGATACTTCCTAAAGAAAAAAAAAATGCAGGCAACAAGTTCAGTAGGATTAGCAGAAGTAGCTCAGGTCAGAGGACTTCTGTGTAAAATGCAGTTGAGACCTTCTAGCCCAGATTTTACAGTTGTGATGAGTGACTTCTTTTAGTGTGACTCAGACAAGGAATTCTGAACATGTTGCAGAGATGCTTGTGAGGCGGGGTTCCACTGACACGCTGAATCCGAACGTTACCTCCCTGCAAGGTGTTAGTTGTGCAGCCTCTGTATCGGCGCACACACCCTGGGCTGGATTCACGTTCTCAGGGTGCTGCTTTCTGGTTCTGACAGAGCAGTTCTGCTTTCAGAGCTTTTGAAAACTGGAACAGATAAAGAAATGCAAGTGGTTAGCTGTGACCCTGCACGCTGCACGCCGCAGATTGTGCAGGGAGCGGTTCGGATGTTTGTGCCTGTTGAGGTGCAGAGCTGCTGGCGTCCCGCTGTGTCAGCCGCTGGCCTTCGGTTTCCTGCCCCATCTGCCGTAGTTGCAGACCCAACTGAAATAATACTTTAAACATGATTTCTTGAGCTGTGGTTTGCAGGAACAGGATATGCTGGCATAGCTGTGTAATCGGGTCTTCATATGAAAGAAACATGACTGATAGGGTGCTGGCTCAAGATTCGTTAATGGCTACTTAATTAACAACACAGTAAAATGCAAGTGACTTTCCTCAGTCAAGGTCAAATGTGGGTGAAACTGGAGCAGTTAGATGTAGCTAAATGTGGGCTTCATCTCAAAAATAAATCCATTGTGAAGAAGACAGATGGAGGAAATGTTCCAGGGAACAGTTCTGGCTGCGCAGGAAAAACATTTGTGTCTGAAGTGTTTGGTAGCTCTTATCGTTCATCTGGCCGAGCTTACAGAACATGCTGCTGCATGGCTTGAGCAGCAAAACCTGTTGAGTTCCGAGTCCCTACTCCTCCTCAAGCAGTGCTCAATGTTGACACGTTCACCTGGAGATTGCTTTGTTACAGGAGCCTTGCTACAAGTGGCACTGTGCTTTGGTGCACTGTTAATGGGAACCTGGGATTAACTCTGGCAACCTTTGAACTAGCAGCACATGATTTGCTGTTGTGAATGTCTAACAGTTGGGGGGTTTGACTGCTGGAGGCCTTGGAGGTTGTGCAGAAAGTCCGTCATGGCCCGGCCTGCTGATCCTGCCGTGCTCTCCGTAGGACAGCTTCACTCTTTTATCTGGAGTGATCTTACAGTTAACCAACCAGCTCTCGTTTATAATGTTTTTGTTCTGAAAAGTTTTCAAGATGTAAACAGTTAAAGTGCACGCTGAAGTGGACATACAATTTCCCCCCACACTTTGTATTGCAGAGGGGTGGACGTAGTTGAGTGCTAAAACGCGTCTTACGAGTCATTGCCAAGCTCTGAAAAGTCTCTCCGCAGGCAGCTGTGTGAAGTCCGTTTGTTGGCCATGAGCAGGCTCTGATCTCATCCTTGCTGACGAGTGCTCTGCTCTCTCCCTGAGTCGTCTCGGGCTGGGCAGAGCTGGAAGTCGCACTCACTTCCAAATCCTGGAAGAAGTGAATGAGCTGTCGTGTCGATGGGCTGGTCCAAGTGCCGTAGTGCATCGCTTGAACTTGAGTGTTACAAAAGACATCTTAGTTGGAGGAATGGGAGCGAAAGTGACATTTTTGTACAAGTCATGTCCACTTAATGGGCTGATGCATTACTGTATTTTTAGCTATTGGAAAAGGCAATGTTTCTCTATCAGGTTTCATTAGCGCTTTTGCCTGTGAATGTACTGACTTTGTGGCCGAGTGAATGGAAGGCCACTGAGAACTCGAAATGTCTGTATCTGTAACATGTGAGGTGTGCGTTAGCTGTCCTGTTACTAGGACTTGAGCAGTTCTGGTTAGGTAACATCTGTACTCGTTCTAGAGAAATGGGTTTAATCAGAGCTAATCTCTTGAATGCAGAAAGCTTTAAATTAAGGTATAATAAAGTTTAGACTCCTCTTATTGTATTAGCAGAACTAAATGTTTCTCTCACTATTCAGAACAAGCCTCCAGGTTTCTAGGGTGAAGTGTTACTGCAGAGAAAATCAACTTGGACAAGCATGAAGTCTTCAGCACAAAAGACTAGTGAGATTCATGGGTCTCAGCTCTATGCTACTCTTTAAGATTTAGAAAGAAGTCTTTTCTGCTCTTGTCTTTTTCCCTTGATTTCTGAAACTCAGCGTAGCAATAGCCATTAGGGCCTTCAGGCACCCGACAGGTGTAGCTTAGATTAGTGGTTCTAATTCCCAGTTGGACTCTGAAGGTCCTTGAAGCGTACCTCCCTTTGTTCTTTGGAACAGCATGGGTCTGGTTGGGAGAAAAGCAGCTGAGAGACTGGGGTAGGTGTCAGGAGAATCCTCTGGGTAACTAGTTTCTTGATGTGTAGCTTCATGCTACCAAATGCTGCACCACGATGGCAGCTGAGAGCAGAGCGCTGCAGTTGTTTGGGTGATCCTTTTTTTCTTGTGTAACTTGCTGGGGGTCTTGAAAGCTGAAGGGGAAGGGTGGACAGTGATGGAAGCCATGGCTTGTAATGGATGGATGCTATTCTGTTGATGCCCTGGGTTTGGATCCTGTTGTGCTGTGAAGGAACACTAGAAGCATTCCAGATGCCTTCTTTCTTACCTGAGGACCGACCCTTTGGTGCTGTATCGCCTCCTCTCCCTCACAAAGTGTAAGCTGGGAAGCTTGGCAGCACTGATCGAGGTTAGACAGGCTTCGGTGTGACATGGGTGCAGGCTTGTTAGGCAAACGCCGTCCATTGTACCTTCCTTCTAACACTGTCAGATGGGGTTGCTGTAAAAAGGTCTGTGTGAGGGCTCCCAAAGACCTTGATCCAGAGGTCCGTGTTGCCCCTGTTGGTGAATTCCAGGTGGCTTTGTACTTCAAAAGCAACATAGACTTCTGTTTGGTACTTCTGGGCCTTCTGTGTTGAAGTTAAACTGGGAGTTTGAAGAATACCATTGCTAAACTTAGCGTTCAGTTTGTTTTTACACACTGGTGAAGTCTTGCTTCCCCTTCTTATCGCAAGCCTTGTGCATAACCAGCAGCGTTGTGCAGAAAACACCAGTTACCTTGAGCAAGAATGCTCCGGGTGCCTGGTCTGAGTGGGTAGTTGTGATCCAGTTCTTAAACCTTCAACGTGACTGTGCTGGGCCTAAGAGTGTTCATCGTACCAGATGTTGTAGAAGATCAGATGTGTTAGTTGAACCCGTTCTTTCGGTTTTGACCTCTTGGTTTCTTGCTTGAGGCAGATGAGCAAGAAGCAGGTTGGTGAGGCGCACATAATAAATCTTGCTTTTCTCGTGAGGACAGTTCATAAGGTGTCTTAATATGGACTCCTTTTCTTGACAGGAAATGGCCTCACTGCCTCTAGAGGAAACTTGTTTTGGTTGTTTGATGTAGAATGTCTGGTCTGAGGTGAAATCCTCCTGTACTGAGCTCGCTGAAGTCCCTAGGTGGCTGCAGGAGAGGCAGCTGATGAGCTGGAACCGAAGGATTCAAACCCATTCTGCCCCTGCTGCTCCTGCAGCTGGGCGTGCGGGGGAGCAGGACCCGTCCTCGGTC
>NW_010127324.1:0-203 GCF_000699245.1 Pterocles gutturalis | reverse complement strand
CCCCGCGTGTCCTCGCCGATCAACTGGCGCTTTTTGGAGGAGCTCCTCTGGAAGAGGTAGCCCTGGCCCTGCTACAGCTCATAAAGGAAACTGACTAAAAGCTTCCTCTGGCGACGTCATCTCCTGGACCCTTTCCTGGCTTGGTGCAGCTCAAACAACCTTATTTGGCCGACTTCTTTCCCCCCGCCCCCCTTCCCTCCCCC
>NW_010127323.1:13180-14196 GCF_000699245.1 Pterocles gutturalis | reverse complement strand
CGAACCTTTCCCCTGCCCTGTCCCCCCGCCCAGGGGCCTGCTGTGCTCACCGCAGGCTGGGCCCGGCTAAAGACTCTCCGTACAAGCCCGGGCAGCACCCCTGCTGCGTCTTAATTCCTTAAACTACTGAGAATGTGAGATTTTTTAATGAGGCTTATTATAATAAGGTTCATTAGAGGATGATCTATCTTTATAAAACGATGATGGAAAGCTAAACCAAACTCTTTGTGAGCTATTCATCCTTTCAGGCTTCAAAATAGCAAAGTTCTGGATCCTCCCCCCTTTACATGGGGGTTGATGCCTGTGAAGGATTTAAACACCCGAGACTGAACCAAGGCGGTGACTCTCCCCCAGGACAGCAGCACAGAGCCTTCAGCCAAGTCCAACTTGTACGTAAATACCAAGAAAGAGGAGCTGTCACAGACACCACTACAATATACACCTCTGGACCCAAGCATGGACTGAGGATTATGCCTCCAAAGAAAACAATAGGTAGAGGGTCAGTAAGACGGCTGATAATTGATCAGGTATGAAGAGAAGGGTCTGATCCAAAGTCCATCTAAGCCTGGAACCCACCTCACACAAGGACCTTTAGCAGCAGACAGAGTTTGCACAAAAAGAACTACTGTTGTATTCCAGATAGCTCAGGAGAGCTCCAAGAGGCCACCAGAAGAGCTTGGACAACTCCTGAGCCGGGGACACTGCCACAGGCAGCAGACAAGCAGCAGCCTCCCACCCATCAGCCAGAATCACACATCCTGAGAAGCAACAAGAACAAAACCCCCTCCCCAGAAAAACTACCGAAAAACCAAATACAAAAGATCTACTGTCTCATTTAAGACAAACTTAAGAAGAAGGACTCATTTGTGATCTTTATTTTCCAAGAGTACATTTAAACAACTTCTCAGGACTAACCTCCTCAGCCAGTTTGGCCATGCAGAAAACAGTTCCCAGGTTATACAGATCGCCTCTGAGAACACACAGAACGGGTCGCAGTGGTACTGGGGAAGAGAGAA
>NW_010127323.1:0-13170 GCF_000699245.1 Pterocles gutturalis | reverse complement strand
TTACGCAAAAGCACGTGGTGCTACGGCATGTTAGCAGGGGTCCAAGGCTCCTCAGCGGCTCAAAGATTGGAGGGGTGGTGGTACGCAAACAGGTTCTAACCCTTAGTTAGAAACACTGAAATACCTGCTAATAGTAACTGAACTAGAGACCCCTCCTGTGGCTAAGAAGTGCAGTTGCAGATCTAATGCTACCTTCAGAACTGCATTTTATATCCTTGCTCATTAAAATGCAGCGAAAGAGGAGTTAGATATCAAAGCACGCACTCCGTATTTCATGAATACATCTTGTGGCCATGCACAAGAGGAAGAACTAGCCACAGGAGCTCTGAAAGCCTAAGTGTGGAGAAGTACAACACGCAGTGTTCTTACATCTGATCAAGAGTCTTTCCCTGCAATAAATACAAATTAAAACCAGAAAGCTCGTGTTCTCAAAGCACCGCAGCTGACCACAGCCCATGCAACTAGCTCCAAGCCCTGACGGAGGTACTCCATTAAAAATCTGACTTAACCTCAACAGTGTCTCAAGACACGCAGATGCCAGACCGTATCTGTTTATCAAACTATTACTTAAAAGCCCTTCCCCGAAGCACTTTTGGTGAATGCTTTATCTCTACTGATTCTACAGGTGGGACCTGACTTTGAATTTTCAACAGCAATTGGAGTTTAACGGCACAACTGTGCACGCCAGCAAAGGAACCTCGGCAGTTCTTTAAAAGCATTTGCCCTCTTAAAAATCAGATTAAGAAAAATAATGCAATATATCATTTGAAACTATCACATAGCTATTTCTACCATCCTTTTGATGTGCAGTATGGATTTATTTTATCTACTTTAGGCAAAAATGAAAATGTAGCTGCTACTTGCCAGCTGCATATATTAGTTTGCTCGTAATTCCGCAGCTAAAAAGCCACAGTGCAGCTCTCCGCAGGTAAATCCACGCTCACTAATAGGAACCAGTGGTATGAAAGCTCAGCCACTGCGAAGTGGACGTTTCTGGTTCTTCTCCAGTTTCATGAAAGCATCCTGCATACAAATGAGACCTTGGTTAGGAAAGGTGAACCATCCACATTTTTGTATGGGTGGCAGTTTGGGGTTAGGCATTTGCAGCCCTTTCTATGACTGCTGCATATGGCTGTAAACACGGTGACAGCCCAGCTTTGTCCCTAAGCCCACAGCACTACTCATCTGCTAATTTAACACTCCCACAGTACCAGAGAGGAAAAAACCCTTCAAAAATCATAAATATCTTTAATTACAAGACTGGCAAGGCAAGTTAAGAAAAAAAAACCCAAGATTTTGCTTTAAGATCAGGTGTAAAAGTTGCCTTCAGACGTGGAAGTCTCTATGACAGGAAGCCCAAGTACTCAGTGGTCAGCTACTAACACTATGGACCGATGCTGTGCTCGGTATGAAATTGCTAATTTATACTTTAGAAATGTCATTCACCACCAGGAAAACAACCTGGGTATAACACCTCTTCTACTAGAAAGCATAGTGCTGCCACAGAGGCTCTCCTAGAATAAAGACACCAATTTTAAGTGAAAACCCCAAAAGTTCTGCCTCAGCACTGGAAGCACAGAGTATTTTCAACCACAGGTGACCTCAATCCATAAAAGTGTCACACGGCCAGAGCCAGAAATGCTTAGTTCCCACTTAGGTTCCTGAAAAGAAGCCAGCAGGTTAGCGATAGCAAGCAGCTCCTAGTCAGGTGTTTATGTAGGAAGCACTGGATGCTGAGCTTTTCGCATTCCGATGATGACAGATTTATTTATGCCTGATAGTAGGAGATTTGCACTGACATGAAGTGTTTCAAAGGTTTTTTAAGAGTGAGAATCTTCAGGTACATGACAGCTATAGAAAATTTAAGAGCCCATTCATGTAAGGGGTGAAGCACTTAAAAAAAAAAATCCAACAACAAAGTTTTAATGTTTAAAATAGCAAATTAAAAACCACATTGCATTCCAGCATGTTATGTCCAAAGAAAATCCTGCATTTTGAGAGATGGATAGAATTCTATATTCCATGTAGAATTATTTTATCTGGAAACAAAGCTCTACAGCGTGACCTTCACTTAGACTGATTTCCACCACAGAAAAGCATCAGCCTGTTGAGTACCTTCATGCCAATTGTATAGGAACAAAAGTTGAAAATTTCTTTCAGTGTGAACAACTTCATATCTAGAATCCTCCAGAACACCAAGGCCTTCCAAATATCCTTTTGTTTAGGTCTAATAAGTTTGATCTAAGAGCAAATGTTATTAGGAAACATTTTGTACCAGAAACTTAAAATAATAAACAGCTGCCATGTATGGATCCCTCTCGAGATTTCTGCCTTCCAAGGACTCATTAATCTCCTCATCCTTTTGGGAAGAACACAGTTCTTAATTCGTTTAATAGACAGCAGCCAGCTACACCAGGCGTATGCAAATTATGATGTAGAGAAGAAACTCCACCCCTCTCCCCCCACCATACATGTGGTAAATCTGCACTTTGAGCCAACTTTAAATACAGAATAATGAACCAGTAATTATCTTGTAAGTGAAACAACACTAGTTTGTATTCTTCCCTGAAAAACACTTCTTTTCAGAAGAGAAAAAAGGACTGCTACAGAAACACAGCAACATTCAAATCCTTTAAAACAAAAGGTAGATTATTTAATGCATTAACGATGTTAATCTGAAGATAAATAAATCCACAACAGACTTTTAAGGTTCTTTTGAGATTTCAGTTTTCTTTGCAGAGAATATTTCTGATATTATACAGTACTGAGAGGGTGTTCTTTTATTTTCTTAATGTCCAGGTGAAAAGCAAAGCTCAGTTCTCTCTGCTCTCTTCGTGAAACTCCTCAATGCCCTATTCCAGGCGTGATTCTTTCATAAGCTTTTACTTGAAAGCGGAGTGGTGAGCAACATTAATTTCAGGAATAACTGGATGGTTTGGTCCCTGAGTCATCTTCTTGAGAGCCCATACTCTGGAAGGGAGAGAGTTATTTCTTTTCAAAAACAGGTCTGAAGGTTTACCTTTGAGACACAGTTCTTTGAAGTTAACATGTAGGAAAATGAAGTGTGATAAAACAACATGCATTTCCTTTTTGTTTTAAAGCATGATGTTTATGCACATATTATTTAGATGTAATTATTAACAGTGTAAATATGACATCCAGTGCAACATGGCACTGAATCTCTTACATACTCTTACAAGACAGTAAATCAATTACCTTCTGCACAAACTGAGGGTTCACAGTGATCTCTTGATCCATGGCTTTCAGTCGTTCATCAAGCTCTATACATTTCAGCATCTTAAAAATATATTAAGTTGATTACTTTGTTTAGCTTGTACATGATCTTCAGGATATTTCATGGCTGTGCTATGTGGAACCAGTACCTTTTGCCATCACAAAAGCTCCATATGTCAAAATGTTCTCACCCCTCATCACCCAGACAAAAGCGTCAGACCATTTTTTTTATTCCCTTATTTTGATCCATGGCCTTCTAACAGTCCTTTTTAAGGGCACTGCTAGACAGTCCCATGAGGGTCAACCACCTCAACCTACAGGCAAGTTATCAACAGCTAGTGGAAGCGATCCTTGAAGTCTAAATAAACAATCTTTCTAATCTATTAAATTCAAGTAAGTTCCCATCACCACATTAAGCAGTCAGTCCACTGAAACATCCCAAGCTGTACAGAAGACACAACAGGAAATGCATTGACATAATTGACAATCAAACTAAAACCTTTAAATACTGGTGCTGTGAAATAGTCGAATAATGATTCATAGCCCTCAAGCTCACATGTGAGTTACCTACACTGGCTTCTCCCAGCAGCTCTCTGATTACAGACTAAGGTTCTTCAGTAGGAATTCCACAAGCAGTAATAGCATAAAGATTTACCTCCTGATCAATGTTATGAAGCATAGCTGGATTGTTATATTTTTCAGGATTATCATGGAAACAGACCATACCATCTTTCTGATTAATACTTGCAAAGATTTCACCATCTTCTATCTGAAATGAGAGAGGATTTAATGTAACATATCACTAAGAACAGAATTTCAGGTAACTACAACACACGGACTCCTTGTGGGATCATCTTTTAACTTGTTTGCTTTTTATTTCCCAACAGCTTCCCAAAGACAAATCATGCATGCTTTATCTTAGGCACACAATATCTTTTAAGATTTTTTTATAACAGTCTAAACACCACAGCAGACTGACAGTATTTCCTTCACCTTGAAAAAGAATCATTCTTCAGCCATTCAGAACATGCACTGCCAACCCAAACACTTAGAGTCTTAAATTGTATCGGCTTTTAAATTAGAACAGTTCAGCCAAGTCAGAAGTCTTACCATGTGGAGGACGTATTTTTCTGCTTCTTGGGGCCCCGACAACTGCACTCGACTTGCCATGTCTTGTAATGACAATGTTAAAAATGTCTGAAATTTAGGAAGTATTAAATGATTAAAACTAGACACTAAGAACTTTCCCTATCCATCCTTCATGGCCTATGCAATCTTATTCTGAAGTCTGATGGGAAGAAACAAGTGGATCACATCGTTATTACTTATAAAAGCACCATGAGAGTGGAGTCGGTTCCTCCTCCAAAGATATCCATTCATTACACTGCACATGTGTGCAGAGCAAACCCACAGAGACATTACTCCATTGCTGCAATTCCATTTTACCCCAGACAGTCTTGACCACATCCAACCTCCTCCCTCACCTTTCTACATGAATAAGGCAACTGATCCCTTAAATTTCCTTCAAGAGATACATGTATTGAATTACTTTTGAGGTTAGTTCTACCGCAACAAACATAATTCAAGCTTGCAAAAAAAGACCTTTCCCCTGATCACGTTTAAGGATTAATCTCTCAGCTGAAGGAGCACATCACTCTACTGCTGCTGTTTTTCCTTTTAGTTCAGACACTTCCAAAATCTGTCCCACTCACTCTTCTCTAATGAAGTAACCTGTAAAGTTCAGGTTTCCTGTTTTTCCAATAGAGATGAAGGTCATTGGGTAGCAGCGCTCACAACTTTTTTGATTATGTATTAAAATCTCACAGGCAAACCCCTCTGATAGCCAGACATATTGAACCACCTGTTAAATGCATAAGTAGCCAACTGAATTGGTTTTTATATAGAGCATTTTAATCTCATTTGTTTCTCAGACACAAATAATTTCTCTGACACTACTACATTATCATTTTGCTCTGAATTGAATACATTTCAGACATACACTCTTGAAGAAAAACTAATCACAATTTCTCAGCAAAGCAAAACCACTACATCTTACCTTGGTTAGCCTCTGAATATTCTTTTTGTAGAGAGATGACAAGCATTGCTTAACCAGCCCCATATTGTTATCCCTTGTGAATGTTTCACTGTGTTTGTTCACCAGATTTCGAAGCTCTGAGGGTTTATTGGTTGAATAAACTTGCGCTAATTCATGGTAAGCATTGCTAAGGGGCTGCAATTAGAAAAAAGAGAACTCTGCTTAAAACACACGGTGTCCAACGAGCCTCACAAAATCTATTCACTACTGCAACATTAGAAGCCACGGAGGGATAAAAGTAAATTTAAGTAGCTCAAACATCTCTTGTAATAATTATGGGATCCCCATACATAGCTTTACAGCAATGATAGATCCTCATACACTAAATTTGTATTTCTGCAATACAAGATTTGGTAAACATCATTCAAGGTCCTCTGTATGACAGTTCTATTTATCGGAGAGCAAGAAAAAGTCCATTCACAAGACTTACCTTAATGAATCTACCAACTATCTGGGAAGTGTATTTTGGTAGCTGCTGAACTTTGCCAAGTAGTATCAAAGAAACTAGAATATACTTTTTATATGATTCCAACATAATATGACTGACTGCCATAGCTGGAGTAGTTATTGCCTAAGCAAGAAAGAAAGAAATGGAATAGAAATTTAGTATTCTTCCTGGTAGATCCTGGTAGCTACTGCATTAACAAAAATCTCATTTTAAAGCTGCATGCAGAAAGGATACAATAACATATGAAATTCACCTTTGAGCATCAAAGCTTAGCTAGCTTCTGTCAAAATTATCCAAAAATGTCCTAAAAAGGTAAATTCTAAACTCAAAACATATCACATTACAGTGATGCCTACCTTAAAATAACCCTGTTAAGATCAAATCAAAACTTCTTTCCTTGGTACGTATCTAACATTGTACTAGAAATCACCTGTAGCTACTTGTTACCAGGAATGATTATAGAGTTCCTGTAGAACCTGGA
Organism: Pterocles gutturalis; assembly: GCF_000699245.1. Lineage (NCBI taxonomy): Eukaryota > Metazoa > Chordata > Aves > Pterocliformes > Pteroclidae > Pterocles > Pterocles gutturalis. Next base: position 6,912 of record NW_010127323.1, on the reverse strand, counting down.
TTTACACAGATCCTTAAAAAGGTTTTACAAAGCTATTACATCATCAGATCTCATATTTAAGTATGCTGAAAGAGGTCTGCAGAATAGGGAAAAGGGATTTTAATTTACTATGATACTGCTAACTGCTCAAGAGCTGACCCTTGTTTAGAGAAAAGAAAAACTCTGCACCAGTTTATTTTGCACATTTGACAGCATTTCCCCCCACACACACATCTGAGGCTTTCCCAGTTTGGATATTCTCTTCTTCCACAGGGAAAGTAAAAGCATCAGATATTGTCATAGCCTTGAAGAGGCGTAACTGCACTCATAAAATGAGCAAAGGTCTTAGCAAAACCACTGAACTATTTTTCTTTAACAACACACAATTCTGCATGTCAGCCTGTGAACTGTTTCTATGCGAGCGGTAATAAGCAGGCATCTGAAAAATATTTATAGTGAGATAAATTTAACATCAACCTTTGAGTTGCATAGTTTTGTGGTGCACTAGTTACTTGGCTGTGAGAGACCTTTTTAAAGGAAAACACCTCTTAAGACAGTCTGCTTGTTACTTCACTTTACAAAGCACCGTTCAGGCTGTACCTTTCATAAGAGCTAAGAGTGAACACTAACCCAAATCAGTTTTTCTGTGTTATTATGATGAACAGCAGCATAACTCTGTTAGTAGAATTATAACCCTACAGTTAAGAATTAAAATAATTGGAGATTGCTCGTAGTTTCTATCAGGTTCACGGCTTTTACGGGTATCCTTGGTGGCAATCCAAAGATGATACATTCTCTCAGCACTATTACACATGCTACAATTGATCACATTTTAGACTTATCATTAAATTTAAAGTTACCTGTTCATAAAAGTAGAGTGCTCTTTCAAAGTTCTTTAGCCCAGTGTATATCATGCCACCATAGTAGTAGTAACATAAAAAGTGCTTTGCATCATATGCCCCATTCTCTTTACAAATATCCATCATGTCCACATCTAGATACGGGAGGGCAGGTTTAAAGCATTTTGCTAACAAACAGAGCTACAAGAAAATAAACCAAATTTTCATGAATTAGACATTTTCATTCAAATTTCCATGAGGAATACGTTGAAACTAAATTCATCTAGTACTATTTAATAAATCTCAGTCTTCCAAGAGTGAAAACACACTGCATGTCAGTAGTGCTGTAACACAGATTATTCACTGTATCACGATATTCTAAAAACCCTCAACACCGATTATGAGTTGTTATACGTTATCTGAATCCTAAAGAAATTAGACTCTGACATAGCTGCTTGAAACTCCAGGCCTCCCAGCCTACCGTGCTGGCAGCACTAAATAGTGCACTAAACATTCCTGTCAAACCCTAAATCCCAGGAGCCAAGAATGAGACAGAAGTGCAAATCCAGGCCAAAGACACCGAGACAAACATGCCTTTTGTCAAACTTGAGCAAACAGTATCTGGATATTACAATTACACTGCCTAAGAGAAGCCTGTTGGGTGACTTTCAGCCCAAAGAGAAGGGAGGCCAAAGGACTTTCAGAAGTCATCAGCAAAAACCAAATATCTGGGGACTGAACATTTACCATTAACAAAAGGGGATTTTATTTCAGTATATCATATTTATTACCGGAAAAAAATAAAACAGTTAAAAGCTATTTTTATACTGCAATACGGGGATATGCATTTCCTCAAAGCGTTATGTGTATTTTACAAGCTTTTGCTCTATAAAAAGCCCTTATGCTCCCCTTACCTGGCAGAGATCTGCGTGTATTGAGGTCAGCTGGTTTGTGTTCATCTGCATCTTGTCTATGGCTTGTCTGAGAATGCTAATTCCTCGCAGGGGCTGTCAGAAATTACATCTCTTTCAGATAATTTCTCATAGATGGCAGCACATTGGATCTTATGTTGACACTTACAAATGAAAAATAACACTAATTGACAGGTTCCATTAAGTAATAGTTAACTTGAGGTTCCCTTTATGTAGAATACTGCAGTCTCTCAGAAAATAAAATAAACCTTGGCTATACAACTTCTCCTGATAAACCACATAAAGTCATAAATTCTCCTCCACAAAGCCAACCTCATCAGGAATACAGTAATTTGTATCAATAAGAAAACCTTTCTCGACTTCATGACACCATCTAAACTCCCACCAAATAACAAAGGCAAGGCTCTCGCTTTACTCCACTTAGACTGGACTTAATCTCCACTTCTATTTCAGGCTAGATTTTGCTAAAACGGCCTCAAAAAGTCAGTATCTTAGCAACAAAAACATTGGTCAAATATTTCTTAATGAAGTTTCCTTTACATTTTAAGTCATTTCATTAAGAACGTTACATAACACTGGGGAGAATATCAATGACTCACCAGCACTAATAATTTTTGCAGCTCTCTTCTACTCACACACACATTATCTGAAGAACATTCTTGGTACGACAGATTTTCTAGTTTGTGTGTGAGCACACGTTTTGAGGTGACTCTCCCCCCCCAAAATTATCTTCCTTATGTTTTCCTTAAAGAAATCTTAAAATCTTGGTTTAGGTACATTACCTCTCAGTGAACTTAACAAGTAAGGAGCTGCACAAAAATACTTAACCTGAAGTTAGTGGTAAATCTTTTTGAAGCGAGACTGGTAACATCCCCTTTAAGAGCTTGGATATGTAGGTAGTTTATTTGTACTAGATGATACTTGCTCACCTGTTTTCTCTCCACAAGGGCATTTGTTAACTGGTGGCACAGGCCAGCAACTAAATACAGTTAAAAAATGAAAAAGAAACACAACAGTGAAAAAAATCAGTAAAATGAAACTATAAAAAAATATTAAGTCTGAAAGTAAGCTTAACTTACAAGTGTCTGTTGCATATCTAATGTGTTCCCCATTACAAGTGCTGATAAAAAGCTGCACTTGTGAGAATAATGTTTCGAAGTCAGGGATGCTGGGCATAGAAAACTTCACAAACCTGAAGTAAAAACAACAAAAAGGTTTAACACTTAACATTTGGAGAATAATAAAAATAGTTACAATCATAGTAGAAACTCTGGCTAATGATGGCGAATTGTAATACTCAGCCACCCAACTTCTCTGGATGCTTTTGCCTCTCCTACAGCCATCTCCTTCTTGAACGTGCTCAAGATTTCTCAGCTATTAAATTATTAAATGTGCATCTCTTGTTAGGAGCACTTTCTCTTCACTCCCAGGTTTTCTCTGTCTCTGGTGGTTGCTTCATTCCCTATAGATTTGTAGCCTTGCGCACTGCTTCTTCCGTAAGATGAACTATCATTATGCTCATCTGAGGGCTATGGATCCTATCAATGTCACAGAAACACATAAAAAACCCCTCTTTAATGCTGTCAGAAGGTACCCAACCCTGCCCCACACTGCAGTTGCTACACACCATAATGTGCAGTTCAAACCCCCCCAGATCCTGAACTGTCCGGCCCCGCAATGCTTCTGACTGTCCCGGTTACGTGCTGCCGCCCCTGCCCTGTCTCTCCAGGGAGTCGTATTCTACCAGCGCAGGGTTTGCCATGACACAGCTTCAGCCAGGAGAGCTCTCCCCTATGCACTCCACTGACACCGTCTCTTCAAATACTACATTTTACCTATTATTTCTTATAAACAGTTCTCTTCCTTCCTCCAGCTGTTTTAACGACTGTTTTCATGAGCCCATGATACAGTTCTGCTAGCACTGTACCGACGCCCTGCTTTTTGACAATTCCATAACGCATTTTTATGAGATGCTCATTAATTGTAATATTAAGTGCATTATCTCAATGTATTACAGTCATTTTGTTTCAAAAAGGTAGTAGAACAAGTACTAGAAATCTGATATTTCCTTTAGAAGAGAACCTTAAAATAACAATGGAACCCGCAGACGCTTCCCTTGAAGTTAGGTACAGCTAGAAACAACAGTTTGAGCTTCAGAGCCAAACAGCTTTACCTCACCTCCGCATCACCATGGCAATTCAAGTATTGTCTTAAACTACAGACAGCAGCAAGAGCCTCAACGCTGTCCAGAGACAAACACCCCAAGAACTACAATAAGAACCCATGCTTCACTGGAAAAAAAAAAAAGGTGTTACTTCATACTTACAGTTTAGCACACTAATCCCCTGACAACTAAGTTTTAAAAGTTATGTTTTATACCTTTTTGGAAAACACTTAGGGAAAAATAAAGACATAAACAAGAGAAACACAAACCCCCAATATTACCATCTGACAGTAATGGCATTTACAAGCTCCAGAGGTTTTTTCTTTTGAAAAAAGAAACTTGCCGTGGTATTTCTATTAATAAAACGTGCATCACTGAAGGAAACTAAGCACCATTCTAAGAAATGCAGATTGAAAACATTTATGGCTAGAAGTAAAAACATTTGGTTGACAATTCAGCCTGTTGCCTGAAGTTTTAATACTAAGATATTTAATTAAAAGAAAGCAACACTTACAAGACAGCAAGAACGCCTAATGAGTGTTCCTGCACATCCAGGGCACCAAGCACTGTATCCAGGTGGGAAAGATTTTTTGCTAGCAGTTCTCCGCTTTTATTGATCAGTTCACAAAGTTGGGTCATTTGCCCTGAAATACAAAACATCATCGTCAGCCTCTAATTAGAGAACACTGACACATTCCCATACTTCATTACACCTTGCTTCTCTGTATATAACCTGAGGAAAAAGCAATATCACCCAGAGAATTTACTTTTCTTTAATACTACAGGCATCAGCTTTCAACAAGTGAGGTACCCACCATATGTTTTTTATAAGGTGACAGCTAAGCTTCTGACCCTCGGGGCTGCAAAGAAGGTCCTCAGAACACAAACACACCAGGAAAAGAGCCATCAGCTCACCTGGTTAGAGAGGGGGCTTCAGGGTCTCATCAACGCCAAGCTCCAGCTAAGCCAAGCCTACAAATCTTTGACCAGTGTACTGTGATGCAAAATTTTGTCCTGTGGATAAATTTATCTACACTTGTTCCTTCTACGTGTTATAAGGGAAAAAACAAAACAGTACCAAAACCAGTTTCCTCCCAACACCAGAGCTTGTTCCTTTCGCCTTCTCAAGTGCCCTATGTGCTTTTCAGGTCTGCTCATAAGCATTTTTTTTTTCAAGTAGACATTAAAATTACAACTAAGAGCCTACAACAAAAGGATCTTTAAAACAATCTGTTATTAAATTTACTTCATATAATTAAAACTACAATATTATTCTATTTGTTGGGAGCTATAAACACAGTATGAAAGGGAATTATTTTGAATTAGGAAGGTACAGTAAGCCCCCAAAAAAACTTACAAAGAAAGCAGACTAATTACCATGAACTGCTTTCAAACTCTTCCCCCCTCTCCAATTACTTGAATTTGGACTGTGTCTTTCTGAAGCAGAGTACTGTTTCAATGTCCAATCCTTGCAGATTAGAGGGAAAAAAACAGAGGTTCTCTCACCCTTACAAAAATCTTCATAAAATGAGGATTAGTGCCTCCATTCACAGAGGTTTACACTATCCTCAGCTCTCTGGCCTTTTCCTTTGACAAGGAAAACATGGGAAGCCCTAGCAATGAAACATTAGCTTTGAAGTAATAGAAGGATCAAAAGTTCCAAATGAGGGACCAGAGCCCAGGAACTCCAGAAACCCATCCCCAAAACTGCTTTATTCATACGGAATTAAAACCCCAGGCGTAAGCATGGAAAGGAGTGGGCTTGTAAAACACTCTATGGTTTGATACTGGTATTCAAGCATTGCAAAGCCTCGGTTCTTTCTGGTGTCCCCCCTACCAGAGAAATCTTCCATTCTACAGCTACCATCTACCACTCCTCTAAAAACAAGGAAAAAAAAAAAAAAAAAAAAAAACCGAAAAAAAACAAACCCCAAAACAACCCTCTACCCACAAACACACACTGAACAACTTACAGTGCAAGCGGAAATATCCACACGGGGCCCAACCAAATGTCCATTTATGTCACCTCCCAGGCAGCCAAACGCTGATAACCAGAAACCACCACCCCCAGTACAGGTACTTCTGTGTGCTCTCAGAACACCCAGCAGCCTGCATTTACCTTCTCACAGAGAATGTCTATCTGGCTCATCCCTAATGGGAGAACTTCTATAAAATGTACCAGTTTCTCCTTGAACCTTTTGCATCTACAAAACCTTGTTATAAGAAGTTCCCCAGCTAAACAACACATGTAAAAAGAATCATCTTTCATCTGGTTTGTACCTGCACCTTGCAGGTATAGTTTGTCTCTTGTATCTGATAATCCCAGTAAAAATACTCTATATTCAACAAATTAAAGCAAAGTAAGAGAAAGTTGGAGCTCCACCCAAAAGTAACTGCCAGACCTAAAGCCTGGGGCCACAGAGGAAAGCATCAATTTTTCATCAGTTCCAGGGAGCAAACATCTTGTGCAGAGAAACACTCAGCAGACGTTTTTGGGAGCATCAACAGAAAGTTCAAGAACTAGGAGATGCTGTACTCAGAGATAGGAAAATCAGGAGTTTGGCAATGAAACCCAGGAATTCTAACTACGGTTATTAAAACACTTTCTGAACGCTCGGTTATGGGAACTCTGACAGACAGTCTCCTAGGCAGGACTGTTCGGTCCATACTCTACTTTGTCCCCAGGCGCTAACACTTCTGAAACGTATTGTAAAACACACATGTCACAAGCTGAGCGTTCAGCAGCTAGGCGACACGCTGGGCTCTACAATCCCCGCTAAATTCCCTGTGATGCCCCCTCTTCCCCCCGATTTCGGCACCACGGCCGGTACCTCCAGCTACTGCAAACCACCGCGTTACCGCTGCCCTGGAGAGGAGGCGCGGAGCACCACCGGCCCCTCACGTCCTGTCAAACCCGCGCCGCCTGAACCCCTCCGAGGACCGAAGGGCCCAAGCAGCTCCCTCAGGGGGGAGCAGGAACGCCAGACCCGCGCCTGAG
>NW_010127322.1:0-42498 GCF_000699245.1 Pterocles gutturalis | reverse complement strand
CCACACCACACAGCTTGGTGTCCTCGACAAACTCGCTGAGGGTGATGTTAATGGTAACTGCTTCAACCACTCCGCTTTCTTCACTGTCAAGTTACCCATGTGTACAATAACGAACATGACCATTACATCCAGCAAAGTCATTCTATGACTACCAATACATCAAAGGTAGTATTTCTTATCTTAATATCTCCATTTCAGTACCTTCAGAAAAAAACACCACAACTCAAACGGAAACACTGCAATTCTTCAAGTAGAAATAGTATTATCCAGAGAGCACTAGTAAGCCCACTTAAAGGGGGGAGGAGAGAGGTCCAGTAGAATTAAAGTGTAAAGGTCAAAAGTTTTTAGGAAAAAAAACAACAAAATTTGACACTGATATTGCCAGACACTGTGTAATGAAGACCAGCTCCCCCCAAAGTAGAGAGTCCTTGGAAAAAAGAGAGGAGTTTGATTGCAAAAAGGGAACAGAGAGAATAAAGGAAAGGTGAATCCACGCTGTAATTCTGGAAACCACGCAGCTGTGCAGAATTGAATGCAAAGCAATTCCGAAGGAAATACGGGTCTATGTCTTGAATAATATCCTTGCAACAACTGGAATAAGCCAAAGAAACAACTATTGAATATGTTCATCAAAATATCTGGATAGTTTAAGTGTCAGAAAAACAGCAGAGCTATTTAAACTGAGCAAAGCTCATTGAGTGGAGATGGAAAAGTCACATCCAAGAATGTCAGCAATATGTTTCATAAGTACTTCTTATCTAGACAAATGCTTGAGAAACGTATCATTAGAAATCGCCCCTAACTTTTTAATTTTGTACCATCTATAGAAGTGGAAAAAGCTTACAGAAAACCTCTTTTACTTATGAAAACAGAGATAGCATTTACAGACAGGATTTTGTTCCAGGAGCTCTGGAGTATATTTCTGCTTCTCCTTTTCCTTTGCACATCTTCAGACAACTCGGTCTAAGAGCGCCTCATTCTCCTGCACTAGGAAACCCAGGTGGCACTTTTCTTCCTTTGATGTAGCAAAGGTTGGGCATCTCAGTAGTTTTTGTTAAACTACTAGAAATTATTTTGCTAGAAGGTGTCCATATAATTTCTAGGAACAGTCACTCAGACAAACACCAAATATACTGAAATTGCTTTCCTCCTTTCCCCAGTATTACATTTTTCCCCAGTTTGATATAATATTTAAAGTTACAGAACAGGAAAAAAAGCCACCAAGTTACAAACAAATTCAACTGCAAGGCATTTAACAAATGTATCTGTCAAGATCTGCAAAAAAAAAAAAATAATATTATGTTCGTTTTCTGCTTCACAGAGGGTTTTATGTATTCACAATCCACCGCAGCTCTGAGAGATCCGAGCAAACTGTTACGTTTAGGTAGCAACACAAAGCACTAATTAATAGATGACAAAGTCATCTGGTTCGGTATTCTCCATCGTTCTTCAAAGGCAAATCATTTCTAACCTAAATATAGGCTTCAGAGAAAGCACGGAAAGGTTAAACAAAAACCTCTTCAGTCAAAACGCTTACAACTCCTTAAGACAGCGAGCTATAAATTATTAAGTAGCTTGTCTAATTGCTTCATGATGGCATCCAAAGCTTCCAGTCCCCCCCCGCCCCCCAATCCCAAGACGTAATTCCAGCTGGATGCACTTTCACCACGGGCCATTATTCACAAGAGTACGCTCCAATGTTCAAATGAGGTTCCAGAGGTCAGGCTCCTAATAGGAAAACAAAGAGGAAGATTCCCATCCCCACATAACATCCTAAATCTTGAAGCTACATCAGCGAGCTGACAGCTGGAAAACCTAGGAAACCTCATCGATAAGTAATGGAGAAAGGAATGGGATTACACTGAACAGGCAGGTTTTAAATCCCTCCAATTGAGTCATATCTGGAGAAACGCTTCTATAAAAACCACTCGGCATCACGGCTGCAATAAGAATCTTAAACGAAGAATTAGGGAACTTTCAAGCCTTCAGCCAGAGGATGAGAGTATAAAAAGTGAACTCCAATTTCAGTTATTATGGAATAGGTCGAGGGGAAAAAAGAAGTCCCATTCATCAACATGCAGAGATTTTCCAAATCCCTAGTTTGTTGCTTTTAAAACAACACGCTTCAGGCAGAGAAAACACGTATTTAATGACTCGGGGTTTACAGACTATAGCACAGTTTGCAAACCAAACCAAATAGCTCTTTTTTACTGCTGTAAGTAACAGCATTCATAATTCTCTATAAAATACATAATCAAATCATCCACACGCACAAAACCAAAAGCTATGTGGAAATGTTAACTGCTAAAGTAGTAAGTCTTGGCTTGAAATTTCACAGCTTCTGAATTCACAGACGTGAAATATTTATTCCTTCCTGCCTACCATCTTTCACTGTAATGAAATTATTGCAAATGCAAAAGGCAATTGATTGATTTGAGTGTTCTCTCTTGGAAAAAGAAATGTGTCATCTGGCAGGCATAGCTGGCTTTCTTTAGCCAGTCTTTCCAGGCAATTTTCATACCAAAGTCCACAATAATTCAACTACAGTAGCGCTATACCTATTCAAAGGGTGGTAAACACGTATCAGGAACAAGACAGCAGCAAAACAAGATCATAAAATCTATCTCGTGTTTGTCTTGTCTTAAGAATGTGATTGCAAGAGCAGCTGACGATTGACAGAAATCTCCCGTCTGCTTCTCCAACCAGCAACCATAAATGCCAAGGATACTGCAGAGCAGTGAAAAAGGGCTCAAAAAGAGAGTTAAAATAATAATGTTCTAACGGTTCAGTGCATCTCTTACCTTTAATGGCTACTGGAAAGAAAAAAAGGCAGGGGAAGGAAAAAAACAACCCATTTCCCTCTTATTCATCACTTACTAACGAATACTTTGCCAAACTCTGGCTAATTTTCTTCACTATGGGCAAAACGCGCAGCAGAAAAAGACGCAAGTATAAAAGTAAAGAAGAGCAGCATGGAAATCTTACCATCCCGGTTAATTTACATAGCACTTATAGCCAAAAAAAAAAGTATGGAAGGGTTTGTTTTGCTTTATCATAATGCAGTAATTGAAACTCAATCTTGATATACCAAGACAAGCTCAGTGTGAAGGTTGATGGGCAATAAAATGTGGCACCGAGAGTTTGTCCTTCCTACACCTCGGCTATCGAAAGAACCAAACCTACACGAAAGAATGCATTTTGTATCTTTTCCCTTAGAAGTAAAAATTAAAATTAGCTTGTTACTGCATCTTTTAAGGGTACAAAAGAACAAGAAACAACATTCATACACGAAAAAGTCAAAAAATGTTTCCAGAGAACGAGTTTAATTCTTGTGAGGAGGCACTGGCAGAGCTCTGTCCTCAGCATCCCTTCCTGCCCTCCTCTTCTTCTTCCCTCGCTAAGAACTCAATTGTTTAATGAATTGTTTTACATAGGTGAAATGGACCATTAGAAAACATCAGACAACACTTAATTTATCATTTATACCGGAATGAATGCAAATCATTTTGAGGTTTGGGGTGGTTTTTTTTTTTTCTTCCCACACCCCTAATTAATATTCATGAAGATAATTTCACAAAGGCAGTTATAAAGCTACGGCAGAGGCAGCTTGAAAATATAGTTGTGCTAACACAGAAAGAGGAAATTCTCTCCCCACCCTTGCCTCTGAAAGGGGGGATTTAAACCCAACGCAAACATTTACTGAATGCCAGGGGTTTTATAATATTTTAATCGAGTTATTCATTACACAAAAATAACACTGTGGAAAACCAGATAATGTTCTACAAAAGCTAAGTTCATTTGTTCTGGACAGGTGGCCAGTCTGCAACTCCGTGCCGGCATCCAAAACCCGCCCACAATAGCACTAAAGACGATTATGCAAATGGTCCTTATTCCCTGCCATTTTCCCAGGAATGGGAGAAGGGGGCTCCATGTGGAAGAAGCAATTGTTTCCCAGTCATGTGGAAAACAAACCAAGAGAAAGAAGGGAAGGAATGTGAACGGGAGATAGCGACACATACCCTTACCAGGCTGCTCTTCTGCTCTCTCGCTGAGAAATGCTTGAAATGATCACAACAGTAACGTGATTTCCATCCCGGGATGCAGACAGCAAGGGTCAGACACAGAGTTCAGAGCCCAGGAAATGTATTCTTCATACATTTTCCCCTTGTATTCTAACAAGGGACAAAGCAGTTTGAAGATTTTAACCCTCCTTCAGTTGTAATACATCATTTAAATAGGAATGGTGGGGCTGTGCGATGCTTTACTAGAAGAAGCAGAAAGTTTGTAAAAGATGAGCAGCAGATTATCTCGTTACTCGGGAGCCTGAATTTTGTTCAGATTTCATGCAAGGTTTTTTTTTTCTTTCTAATTCTATACCTCAATCATAGAGTAATTAAAAAAATGCGAAAACTAAGTCAAGGCATTTGAATCACTTCAGTCCTCCTTAATTTAAACATCTTTTATGAAAGTACAGCACCTTGTACCACAACAGAGACCAGCTTAGAGGTACGTAAAATTTATTCTTCAAAAGTACGAGAATGGTTCTTGTCTTCCAAACACAGCTCTTCAAAACCCAGGGCTTAAACTGTCCATTTCTACTAAAAAAAAAAATGCTTTTCACCTCTCCTAAATATCAATTTTCCACCTAAATACTCATCTAAATAATTGAGCTGTCCTTCGTATACAATAACTGTACCTTCTAGGATTCAGTGGGACACAAAAAGGACTGTAGGCAAACAAACGTGATGCAACTAACCAGCAACCTGTAACTTTATAAGTTAGGCATGACTAATTATAAGGGCATGAGTGTTCCCTTCCCACAGAGCTCCAGGTATTAAATGGATGTAGAGCAGCATTCATGGGCTAGAAGTTGTAACAGAGAAGCAACCTGTCCCATTAGCATTAATTTTTATATAGATGAGTAAGCGGGTACAGGAGCGGCTACACTAGTCCACTGAGATTTACTCCAGCAACTGGTTTCACAGAAGCCAGACAACCACTGCAAGTTGTGATACTTGATTCAATAATCATGATTTTTTTTTATTCAGTTAGTTATTATTCTTTATTCTCACTATTCTAAAGGAACCAGGTTTCTACAGCTGGTATCAGAAGAGTAAAATAAGAAATAATCACCTGGTTAACCCTGCTCAAATGAAATAAAATAAAAATAAAAATCTGCCCTCATTCCCAAAAATGCTTTTCAGAACTTAGTTTATTATGCTTCTTTTTGCTTCACCTCGACACCACCTAATCCTCGGGCCAGCTTTCCAAAGCACACACACTTTGCTTTCCCAGTTGCTGGAAGTTTGTTTTCATTTCCGATCACTGCCTCTTGTCCATTCAGATCCCAACAACTGACAGACTTCACGCTGATCTTCAACTCCACAGAATTTCTTGGCAGTTTCTGTGATTGCTTTGAAGCGATGAATAAAATCCTCCTTACGTCACTGATTCTATTGCTACTTTCCTCATTCAACAGAATTTACAACTAAAACTGTTGAGTGAAAACCCTCGCTCATCTGTTCGTCAGATGTACGCTGCCTTTATCGCGTCTCCTGCCTGTCTACAATTACTCTGCGGTTTATTTTGACACCCTTTAGAATTTATACTCTTCCTTCTTCCCAAGCTATCAAGTGCTTTCCATTTCCATTCACTCCACTCCTCTCTCCTTCTTCCTTGTACGAAGCTCCTCCAGATCAGCCCACCCTTTGGCCTCTGGGCACTTTGTAGATCTTCCAAATATCTTCCAACTATTTCTTTCTGTCTGCTGGCTTCTTCTCAGTTATGACTTGTCTTTCAGCACTGACATCTTCGACTGGATTGTCCCACTTCAGAGCTCTCTTCCCTCGCAATCCAGCTCATTTCAGGTTGCTCTCCACTCACTCTTCCCCTACCCAGGCATTTCTGTATTTCCATTTTCAACACCAACTCTCTGGTCAATCTCTTGAACCTCTTTTTTTCTATCCCCCCATCCCTGTCCCCCCGATTTTCCAGCTCAGCAGCTCCTCGTTCTTTACCCACCTCTATTTCTTTGTCTTGGCCTGGCAACACAACACTTGATCAGCCATTCCTACCATCTCATTCTCTATGCTGTTCCACAGCTCTTCACCATTCATTCCTTCTTTCACCAGAGACAAAAATTCCACCCCCCCAACTCCTTTTGTTTTCTTTCCTGTATCTGGCTCTTTCCATCTGTGCTTATCGTAGATCTTCCTTCTTGACACTTTTTTGGTTGCTCTTGGCGTGGCTGATGCCAGCACTAACATTAGCTCTGGAGGTAACTCTGGGAGAGAGGAAGCCTTCGACAGCCTGAGGAACATACCCTGATTTACTGCAAACTCCCTCCGGAGTTATCAATTCGTGTTCACTGTCATGTGCAATTCTCTGAAATCTTTAGGAGACAGGGATTATCCTGAGACTGAAGGATCTACTTGCTCGTGTAATTAATCAGGAATTTCAGAGAGAGTTAAAAAGGTAAGCACTAGTAGGGTTAAAAAAAAAAATACACATTTCCTATTTTAATTAAAGCATACCTGCAGGTCATGGCAGCTTTCGTATTGCTTAGGGGGTTATTTCCGCAATATTAGAAAGTTTTTTGCATATGAGAATACCACTACCAGCTGTAATGAAGGACCATACACAACTGGATTTTACTAAAAGTTCTGCTCTATCTTTCATTTAGTAGATCTCATATATGGATTATTACTGGTCTTTTTTCTAGGCATGCAGAAAACACATTGACAGAGGAACAAAAAGCAACCAGAATATAAAAATAGGTTCACGGAGACAATACGGTTTACTAAAGGGGAACAAATCCACCCTGCTGTAACCGAGTCCAAGCCACGGTCTTCTCCTCATCACCTTTTTTCCACCCAAAATTCCCTTGACCAGAAATCACAGGAGCTGTTGCGCTGCTGCAGACACTCTCCCTCTTAGGATCATGTTTTTTCCACCACCACATCTGTAACGGGAGCCACACGTAGGTGCTCTCCTCTCTCCTCCTTTGCAATGACTTGATAAATCCATTTGACTGAAGAGACACTTGCTGGGCTACACAGCCAGGGACCGGCGCAGGACATGCCCCTGCTCCAGCTGATACCCACCCAGCCCAGTGAAACACTGACTCTTACAGGCATACTCAACAACTTCTTTTTTTCCCCCAAATTAATAGCTAAGAAAGCACTTTAAAAAAAATTGGAAAGAAAAAAAGATCCAAATAGCCACATTTTCTTACTCACATCATCATTATACGCATACCTGAGAGGAGATACAACACATTTTTCCCCTTTTTTGGCACACAAAACCCTGATGATTAATTCAACATAGAATTAACACATGTTTGTCAACTCCTTGTTTCACTGGAGGCCTCTAGTCCAATATTTTCTGTGAAGCTATCTAGATAGTGCCACCATTCATTATTCAAAGGTTTCTGCTGCGAACCAACGACCTCCTGGTAAATAACAGGTCTGGACTCACGACAAGGTGAGTCATGTTTGAGTTGCCAGTCCTTACAGGTAACTCAGCTATTCATTCTTAAAATATTTTTGCTCTTTGCTTATTATTCAGAGTTGCGTAGAGAAAAATCTCCGTTACAAGCTGTAGGGAGAAGAGGAAAAAGAAATTCATTGTAAATCATCAGCTGCTCCTGGGAGACAGAGAGATTGCAGTGTGCCAAGTCAAATTAACCCCAGCCACAAAGATGCGAAGAAAGCTTTAAAACGGAGAGAAAGCAGGGAAATTAAACAGATCACTTCGAGAAATCAAACTAACATCATTCCGTACTGTATTTTACACACTGGCCAATGTGGGCCTAAAATTTAAAAGTTTCTGCAAAGGAAAATGCTCTTTACAGGAACGCTTGAAGCCGAAGAGAAGAGAGCACTGCACAGAGAACGTGGGGAATGCAGATGGGCTTTCTGAAGCCTTGCTTTAAGCAAATGCATCAAGAGCAAATTTCTGCGAAGAAAAGCCAACAAAATCTGGTTTTAAAAGATCTGAAGTAGAATCAGAACTAAAGTGAACTTCATTCATATTGAAATCAGCATTGCTAGAGAAGAGATTTTAAAAGAACAATTTTTATTGAGCCTAAGGTAAGCTTCAGATTTGCAGTCTGGTCTCATCTCTCCACTCAAACCTTTCTTTACCATGTTTTTCATTTTGACTCTTTGGCATTTCAATAAATGGTGTGTTTCTGAACACAAGACCTCAAAAACTCAGCTCTGATGTGACTTAATTAACTTCTAGAGGGGTGCATCATTAGAAAATATTTAGATATTGTTGCAAACGTACACAGCACTGTACAAACACAGAAGGAAACCGCTTTCCTACCTGGAAGCATTTACAACACAAACAAAACCCAGCAATAAGCAGGGTAACCAGAGTCAGCTGCGAACAGGCAGATGCAGAAATTAGGCAGTTTTAGGGGCACAGAACAAGGCAAAATAAGTCAAGAAATGGAGAGAAGCAAACTAAAACCAGAGGCAAGCTAATACACAAGGGAACATTTTAGAGTTTTACAAACAAGGAGCTTAACTGTAGTAAAGGACAGAAAAACAGCAGTGTGTAGAAGAAAAGCAGAGAAATCTGTATGAAACCTTTCCAGGAATATTGACTTGAACAAAAGCTTTCTTTCATTTCAGTTGCTATATAAAGGATGAGATATTATTACTTCGATGACTGAAAAAGACATTCTGGCATAAAGAGGCAAAACATGAATCAAAACATGTGAAATATGAAAAAATGATCACTGAAAAAGATGATATGTGTTTTCCAAATTGATCTGTTTGAGAAAGAAAGACGAAAGGGTAGATTTGGGAATAAAAAGCAAATAACAGTGCTGGTAAAAGGCAGGGAAGAGCTACCCAAGACGGGACTGAAATCACACCGCCGTCCTCTTGAATACAGCGAAAGAAGATTCACTGTTTGCTCACTCACTGAGATATCCAACGAGTGGGCAAGAAAAGCCAGGGATGTCCAAAAACTGAATCAGCTCTGGAAAAGCCTTCAGATAAATCAAGACTAACAACCACCACCACGTAAATACAGCCATACACAAACCAGCCTCAGCAGCGGGATAGGAATGATTTAATGAGTCCACATGCAAGCAGGGATGATAACAAAAATGCTCTGGTATCATGTGATATTGATTTAAATGAGGGGTAATTAATGGGATTAAATTGCTTCTCACCTTTAAACATCACCCTAAAACCCCGCATGGTTTTTCTTCAATTTATATTTGTATCCCATTCTTTTGCTCATCTGGCCTTCTGAGAAATTTGCTCACATCCGGAAGGGAGATGATGAAAATCACACACACAAGGTCATCTTCACAAGGTGGCTGTTCTGTGTGTCTGGGTTTTTACGAGTATTTGGCAGGGGATCAGCACATACAGCACATCCATCTTCCAGACACTGCGAAAGGCAGCAGCGGCAATTCTTCACTTTGTTTTGCGTTCTCCACTCCCACAACAGCAAAATTTCTGGGCACCTTGCCAAATGATATTTAATTAAAAGCTACTCTGCTTTTGATTCTTTAGTAACTTGGTTACCAGCCCCGTTGACCATTTCTGCAGTGAAAGGAATTTAATAAAAATGAAACTGGTTTTCGGTTGTGTTTACAGAACCGGTGACAGTATCATTTCGAGTGTAGGGACAGCTGGCGGTGGAGTTTGCTTAAAAAAAAACTTCAGAGAGGTAAAATACAGAAAGAGTTGAGATAGAAAAAGGCCACATCAGTGGAGTATTTTGTACATTAATGCTGTACAAATGCTTTTTATTTCAGTTTACCATTTGGCAAACCAACTGACCCCTGTTTTCTTCCGCAGAGAGGCAGTTCTACCGGACCACCTCAGTAACACCAAAGCTATCAAGTCCTGTGTTGACGCTTGCTATCAGGAAGAAGGAAAAAAAAGGATCTTTGATTTAAACTACTGATTAAACACATCTAGTACAGAGATACACACCAGTCGAGTATATAAACATTTACTGGATAATAAAGGGATAAAAGCAGCTGGCTGAAGAACATACTATTTTTTTTTTTGACAATGGGTTTATTCTCTCCTTTTTTAAATGGCAGAAAAAGATCTCTGATCCTATCAGTAGCCTCTGGTCATGGTTTTAAACACCTGAAATCATATCTTAGCTTCAGCAAACTGATTACTGGCTTTTCTGATAACCTGAGTACAGCGGCTTTTACAACCCAGCCCACGTAACCACCTCCGGAAAAACTCACTCCAGCCATTTCTCGGAGCAGCGGCCACACAAGTTCCTGAGGACAACTGATGATTTTCCCCAAAACTGGTAGGGCAAAGTGAATTTCAACATCAGAAGCGTGAGGAAAATAAAGAGAATCAATACAGGCAATACCTCCAGAAGAGCTGTCACTGTACTCTCAATTCTAACTCCAAATAAAAGAAAAATAGACAATACGGCGTGAGCAGGGTTGGACACTCGCACAGCAGAACAACTTCAGGCGTTCTCCCGTCGTTACTGGAAGATACTTTTCTTTTTAAACATGCTGAACACTTATATTTAAAACTGCAGATAGTATCAGAAAAATAAAATATCAGGAAAAACACTGACTATATCTAAACAATGGAATTAATGTCGGATCTGTTCCTGCATCCCACAGGGGCGATCCCACTGTAGGCAGCCAGGCTACACCCCTGCTCACACCAAGTCTAAATTCCAGCGACGCTTCCTCAGCATGTCCTAATCCTGCCATGGATCATTTCATGGTCCTGAACCCAGATAAACTGTAAGAATAATCAGGGAGAAACTTTGTCAAACACGACATTAGTTGAAAGATTAAATCTCTGTTCCTGTTACATCCAACCCCAGGAGGCTCGGAGCTGGTGGGATTTTACAGCTTGCTTAGTCTAAACGATTTTAGTGAAGAAAATATCATCACCATTTAGTGAAAAGCTTTGTAAACTGGAGAGTACGTATGTTATTTTTAACTATATCTGTGACCCAAATTTACCTACATTTAATATCTTAATTTGGAAGTTAAGCCTCACTTCAGCTCGGTGGCTTACCAAAAAAAGCACAAATATCAGGAACTGAGAAATATTTCAGAAGGTTGTTTTCAAAATTTCTACTTGACAAGCTCTTTGTCTAACTTCTTCTTAACGCCTCAGACACACAGGGGAAATACCCATCTTAGATGAGTCGTACAAGCTTGCAAAGCAAATAGAATCTAAAAAACCCCAAATCTGTATCTTACAAAGAGCTCAATTTACTAACACAGAGCAACAACACTTCTCTTTCAGATTTCTCACCAGAGACTTTTAAAGAAACGAAGCAGTCACTGGTCGCTGTAAAACAGATAACGGGTTACAAGATGCAAAGCGGAGGGATGGTGTAAGCTCCAGCGGTGCAAAGTCCCAGGACTTTGGGCTGAGACTGGGCTGTTGTGCCTGCAGAAGGTGAGGAGCTACGAGACATCTGCTGACGACGGTTATTCAGGGTGGGAAAGCTAAGGGCTGATATCAGGAACTAGAAAAGGATTGTAATGAGATGGAGGCACAGAACAACAAAATGGAAATGAAATTCAATAGAAATAAATGTGAAGAGATGCAAACAAGGAAAAAAACAGTATGCAAGGTGGACCGTTTCCATGCAGGGTCAAGATCTGGGGATTATAAAGGATAGGTCCTTGAAAAACATCAATGTCTATTAGCAGTCAAAAAAACCCCAAAACAACAAAAAAAATGCAGCAGTGATAGGAGCTAAGACAGGAAGGAAGAATGGTACATGAATTATTGCTGTCAGTGCAGGATGGATGGAGCACCATCTCAGAAGTCTGTGTGCTGTTGTGGTCTTTCCCTCGACCCCATCTTCAAGAAATAGAGAAGAGCTGGAGAAGGAGAAGGAATAAGGACAGTAAAAATGCGCGGAGCAGCTGCCACATCAGGAACAACTCAGAGCTTGGACTCTCCAGTTCTCCTAGAAAACCAGACAACTGCAGGGACGGGAGAATATGATGCTGGCTTATGAAATCATGACCAACATCGTGACAACAGACAGAAATGACCTGCTCTCTTTCTCCAATAAATCAAGGGCACCAGCTGAAACAAGCAGAAGGTTCAAAGTCCATGACACATTAGCCAGCCTGCATGAACACCAGAAGGTGCTGCCATCTCCCGAGTTCCAGCCAAACAGCAAACCTCTGTTAACGCAGACGTTATACTGAAAGAAAGGAAGAAACACACTTAAAATTTCAAGGAGAAAAAAATGGCAACCTAAGGTATCTCACACTGGCTGGATATTAAGACCAGCAGAAAGCTGGCACATGATCTATGACGTACAACTGTAAAACGGGCCCTAAAATAAAATCATGGTAAGAGTGGGAACGCAGGCAGACGTCTAAAGCAAACAAGCCTAAAGCCCACTGCCTCCCTGCTGGGTTCACCAACGTGGCTATAGGTTCTCCATATTATCTCGTGTCACAGGGGCTTTCTTCAAGACTTGTCCCAATGTCTTCCATCTATGAAAGAAACTAAGGTGACAGCTGTGCTGCTCCAGAACACGAAGGATATAGGGCAGGATTGTGCCCCTGGACTCAGCACTGGTGAGGCCGCACCTTGAATCCTGGGGTCAGTGTTGGGCCCCTCACCACAAGAAGGACATTGAGGGGCTGGAGCAGGGCCAGAGAAGGGCAACGGAGCTGGGGAAGGGTCTGGAGCACAGGGCTGACGAGGAGCGGCTGAGGGAGCTGGGGGGGTTCAGGCTGGAGAAGAGGAGGCTGAGAGGAGACCTCATCACTCTCTACAGCTGCTG
The DNA here is from genome assembly GCF_000699245.1 of Pterocles gutturalis. NCBI lineage: Eukaryota > Metazoa > Chordata > Aves > Pterocliformes > Pteroclidae > Pterocles > Pterocles gutturalis. The sequence goes on along the minus strand of NW_010127322.1, from coordinate 29,718 downwards.
AAAGGAGGGTGCAGGGAGGGGGGTGCTGGGCTCTGCTCTAAAGGAACGAGTGATGGGACAAGAGGAAACGGCCTCACGTTGCACCAGTGGAGGTTTAGGCTGGAGATTAGAAAAAATTTCTTCACTGCAAGAGTGATGAGGCATTGGAACAGGTTGCCCAGGGACGTGGGGGAGTCACCATCCCTGGAGGGGGTCAGGAAACGTGTGGATGTGGTGCTTGGGGACATGGGTTAGTGGGTTGGGTGGGTTTGGGTTGACGGTTGGACTTGATGATCCTTGAGGGCTTTTCCAGCCTTCATGATTCTGTGATTCTATGATATCGGGGATTTCATATTAAGTTGCTTTGGAAGGTTGGTGAAACAGTCCCAGGGGAAATGGGCATGATGGGCAGGTCACTGAGGGCAGAGACAGGCTGCATACGGCTGCCAAAACCAGCAAGTGGTGAATTTTCAATGTCATCCAGTAACACCAGTAGTGGAGGGCTATAAGCCGTAACATCTACAGGAAAGCACCTAGAACAAGTTGCCAGGAGGTGGAAGTATTACCTTGTACTTTGGCAATACTTCTACTGATTAGATGATCAACACATCTTGCTCCTGGTATTTTGATTCCATCATCTTTCCTGTGTGCTGAAACATCTTGACCACATGTTATGGTTTTGACCCTGGCTGGCAGCAAAACACCACAACAACTGCTCACTCACCCTCCCTGTTCCCAGGGATGGGGGAGAGAAATAAAGGGGTGAAGGGAAAAGACTCGTCAGTTCAGATAAGAACAATTTAAGAACTAAACTACAATAAAATTGAAAATAATAATGATTGTAATAATGATAACAGTAATATACACAAATATACAAATGAATGACACACAGTGACACTGCTCACCACTCGATGACCAAGGCTCAGCCTGTTCCCAGCTAAGGATCACCAAACAGGGAGAGGCCTGAAACCACAAACTCAGAAAAGACATAAAAGCCCGAGCATCTGAGACCAAGACCTGACCAAGGGAGCAAGACAACCCAGAGAGAAGTGACCCAGAGAGCGAGAGACAGAAAGAGTGCTTCTGGACTGACCCTCACCTCTCCCCTGGCCATGCCGGGCATGGGATGGAACAGACCATCGGCCAATTGGGGTCTCAATCCTAAACCTCAGGTCGATCCTGGGCTGGTCACTGGGGCTGTGCTCCCTCCCAGCTTCTCTGCCTTGAGTGTCCTGGCAGCAGCTCTGCCCATCAGTGTGTGATCAGCCTCTCCTCAGCACAAACCCCAACACAGCCTCACACCAGCTGCTGGGGAGAGAGTTCACTCTGTCCCAACCCAAACCAGGACACCGCAGCATAAGGACCACAGAGATCCCACAGGTTTCTCTGTCCCCCGTGTGCCTCCTTGACAGACAATTTGCCCAACAGCCACAACACATAGGTTGTACCTCATTCCAGGAACATATCATCTGTGTTAGAATAGAATAGAATCATTAAGGTTGGAAAAGACCTCAAGGATCATCAAGTCCAACCCACACCACCTAACTCACTAACCCATGTCCCTAAGCACCACATCTACACATTTCTTGAACACCTCATACACAGAGGACAGCAGCCACCTCCCATGGAAATGGTGAGTTTAGGAAGGTCTTGCCAAGCTTGTCCTAACATAGTCCTCAAACATCAGCCCCAGCAGACCCAATGACTCCCTCACCCCACAGAATTACATGCTCGTTTTCACATCACTCGCTTCCAGTGATCATGAATGACAACCCCAAAATCGAGAGCTATGAAGACTGAGTGGTCAGTGCAGATCACACGGGGAGGAATTCTGAAAACATGGATTGCCACATACATCAGTACATCTGTAGAGCAGATGTACTTTCAACCATGACCCGGAGGCAGTGAGGCAGCCTACATAGAAAGAAGATCAAGCACAGGAAGATAATAGCAACTGATCAAAAAGTTTTTCACCATTTGGAGTATTAGAGAGAAGAACAAGAAGACATAATTTGTATTTTTACTGAAATTTAGAAAAAAATATGCTCATAAAATGTAGGCTTTATCTGTTACGATGGCTCACGCCATTATTGTTCCTACCTTCACAGATGTTCAAACAGGCAATCAAAAAGGCTTTCGCTTTCTCAGTTTTTCCACTGCCATCAGTCATAGAAAAAAAAACAGCTCAAGAGAAACAAAGGGCTGGAAGAGAAGGAACTGAAATGCTCATCTTTACTTTAGGTTTTACAAAGCAGTCTCCACATATCACAACAGCTAGTTAAGTACCATGATTTCTCCTTGCAATCAAACCTTTTTATTTCTCTTCGGAGCCTACTGCAAGAACAGAATTGCACGACACTCCTCTACAACTGAAGAGTTCAGTTACGAGTACACTGCATGAATGCAAGGTGATGCAATGAATAAAGACCACGTCAAAAGTAAGGGTGTTAAGGCCAGAAATGAATTCTGTGGTATTAATGAAAACCTCAGATTTGCTAGCAACAGTAAGTTTCGCCTTCAAAAAATAATTTCAAGACCTCCGCCCTCTCTGCCCCCCTTCAATTTTTATTCCTGCAAAAATACCTTTACTGTTATATGAAGTCTTGCACTGCTTGTGCAAAGCAAAAATGTTCATCTACAGACATCACTGTACTAGAAGAATTAATTTAATTTAAAAAAAAAATAAAGGGGCCAAACTTTTAAAACTTTGCAAGCTACATTAAAACATACTTAGCAGTAAGTTAAACAGGTAGAATCTATCCAATTCCATTTACTATTTCTATTTTATATTATTTTCAAGAACTTCCAGGAAAAATAAAAGAGCAGCTGAACTCCCCAAACCTTCACCATCTTCAAGAGCTGTATCTAAGTCTGCTCTATAATAGAACAACAAAGCATACAGACCATGCCAGCTCAGGATCACAGAATGGTTTGGGTTGGAAGGGACCTTTAAAGGTCATCTAGTCCAACCCTCTGCCATGACCATGGACATCAACTACATCAGTTGTTCAGAGCCCCATCCAACTTGGCCTTGAATGTCTGCAGGGTTGGGGCACCTACCACCTCTCTGGGCAACCCGGGCCAGAGTTTCACCAAATTTCCGCAGATTTTCTGTGCCATCTCAACAGAGATCTGCACGTTGATGCTGTGTCTTATATCTAAGAGCACACAGCATGATGGAATAGTTGGAAAGCCGTGTTTAAAGGAACTTTTGATCTTTGATCTTCACGTCCCTTTGAGAACCTTCCCTTCACCATGAATTGAGATGAAACGTTTTATTCCCGACTATGAGGAACACCTGACAAGTTGGTCACGGTGGCGAGGCTGGTGGGAGATGAACATGGCAGGATCAGTTGTAGAGTATCTTCACTTCTCAGACTTTAGATGTAAGAGTAGAGGTGAGTGATGATCCTTCATAAAAAGGAATGTTTATTTAAACTTTTCTTTTACATATATGCATGCCTCTAGGGAAGATACAGCTTAGTTTTACAGGAGTATACACCATTAGGGTTTCATTCATGCTTTGTCATGGCCTCCACAACCTGGATGAATCTGTTCAGCTTTCTTCTTTATATTCTTCTATCCATCTAACAGCAGCATGTGCATATTTACAGCATGTTTGCACAACCAGAGACCTAAAAATGGGCACATCAACCTAAAATTTTGCTTTTCCCCCTCAATTTTCATCAAATGTTCTTATAAAAGTTAAGAAAAAAATCGTATCATCATTACATCTGATAATAGTTGTCTATTTGAAAACTCTTTTTAAAAAATGGAGATATTATCCTTCTTATCCAGAAGGAGACACTTCTATGAACACAGAGAAAAAGGAATCCTACTCACATACCCCATCACCAACCACACTGGCCGGAGGGCATTCAGACAGATGCTTTGCTCTACCTTAAGTGAACAGAAATTATCAGGAAAAAACAAAAACAGAAAACCAACACGAGACAGAAAATGTCTTTCAAGATATATCCATATCTTTCAAGACATTTTCAGAAGAAAAATAATTTTATAAGCAAAATGCAAATTTCTAGCTAGCCTATTTGGACAGACAATTAAAAAGCAAACACAGATGTATTTGGCGTCCTGACCAGAAATAAATCCAGGAAACTAGTAGCTCACAATTTCACATCTCAGAAAAATGTGACCAGCCCTTACTTTTTTTTTTTTTTTTATTTTAAATTACCTCTTTCTGGTTTCTGAAGGTAAAAAAAGCTTTGAGTCACACTGTGCACAGTCAGAGCTAAGAAAACCAGTGTTGAGATTTTTTTCAGGAATCTGCAGGCTTCCTCCTACTCAATTAGTTTCTGTTTGCAACTGGTATGAAATATGCTCTTATTCTTGTTGAAAATATGAAAAACTACCCTTTAAACTGCAAAAGGCAGTGAATTAAGTATACTGCTAGTGAAATGAACAGACGTAAGAGTATCTGTCAAGCAGAAAATACAGAATAATACCTAAAAAGCTAAAAAAGGCATAGGAGGAACAAGTCTATGCAATCATCAAAACAACTTTGGTGGTGGAAAAGAACACTTCACATACAGAAATTAAAATGAAAATCCATGTCCAGGATTTGTTCCTGCTCTATGCTTAGACTAGATTCCATTTCTAAAGATGTCACTAACTTAAGAGTAAAACTCTATCTTGAAATGTTTGCTCAATATAACAGAAGTACAGAGTTAATTTATTTTCATATACATGGAAATCTCCCAATATCGAGCCAATTGCACAAACTAATTTTATTTTTCATGGAAAGTACTGAAAAATATTATCCAGTTTCTCAACTACACTGCTGCAGCTAATAGAATACAAACCAATGAACGCTACTAAATGAAGGTAAATCGCAACTGTTCCAGAGATTAAGAAAATAATCACCATGCCATTTTCACTGGAATGTCAAGAGACCGAACCACAGAATGTCTTCACTATTTCATACTTGTAATTAAGAGATTCATTTGTGTACACGAATTTTATGTAATTAGCATGGATGGCATAACACACATTTCTTCCCCATTTTGGCTTCAATATTTTTCTTCAAGCACACACTTACATTGATCCAAATTTTTTTTACAGCCAAGGTAAATCCCAGTTTCATCGAATTTGTCTGCCCAAAATTCCATAATTTGGTTAAAACCTTTCATTTAAGTAGCAAATAACTATTGGCTTCTACTGAAATTTCACTGAGTGCTCTAGACAACGCTTCAGGGCTTTTTATTTTATTATTATTTCAGAGATAGTACCAATCCAGTAAACAAGTGGAGAACATCGTCTATACAAGCCACATATTTTTTCCAGAATCCAGCTGGCCAGCATGCTCCCTCATCAGTGGTTTCATATTAAAAAACAAAACACTATTTTAATTATATTTAAAAACAAGTAAACAAACAAACCACCAGATCTGAACAGGCATCTTTAAAATCTTTGGCAAAGAACTAGAGCACCAAGCTTTTAAGCTACTGTTATTTGTACCTTCTAAAATGATGTGTAAGGGAATGACCCAGTTGAGATGGGTTTCACTGCTGGCCATGCAGAAATATATAGTATATATATTATAAGGCATTTACTATATACATTATACTATAAAACAAAATAATAAATGTTTGAGGCAAGTCATTTTTTAATAAATTATCAGACATAATCCCCTAGGATCTAAAAGCTGATGTGATACCTACTTTTTGTCCATGTTTTGCAGTAGTTCCTTTAAATATGGGCAAAGCACTTAATTCTTGAAGCAAAGCTTACATATTACTTGTAAAGAATGAGATGTAAAAGCCTCTCATCTAGAGTTTATAAATATACCATGTCTTTATCATGATATATCCAAGTCCATGAGAGGGTTGCACCTCCAGAGTGGACATGTGTGATGGGTTTAACGTTGCCTGGGAGCCAACCCCACACAGCCCGTTCACTCACCCTCCCCTCTGCTGAGGATGGGGGGGGAGAATTAAAGGGGTAAAGGGAAAAAAGGACTCATGGGTTGAGATAAGAACAATTTAATAATTAAACTACAAAACAATTGAAAATAATGGTATATACAAATGGGTGATACAGGTTGCCCAGAGCAGCTGTGGATGCCCCATCCCTGGAGGGGTTCAAGGCCAGGCTGGATGAGGCTTTGAGCAACCTGGGCTGGTGGGAGGTGTCCCTGCCCATGGCAGGGGGTGGCACTGGAGGGGCTTTAAGGTCCCTTCCAACCTAAACCCTTCTGCGATTCTATGATTCTATACACAGTGGTACGCTCACCACCCAATGACCAAGGCTCAGCCTGTCCCTGGCTAACGATCCCAAAGCAGGGAGAGTCCCGAAACCGCACTCACGGAACAGAGATAACAATCCGAGCGTCCCAGACTGAGAGCCAACCGGGGTGGGGAAGGCCTTGGGAGAGGGAACCACCTGGAGCGAGATGACCCGGAGCAAAGAGATCCGGAACCAAAAGGGCCAATCTTCCGGAGGGTCCTCACCTATATCCTGGGCATGACGGGTATGTTATGAAATAGATTATTGGCCACTTTGGCTCAATCCCAAACCTAAGATCAAATCCTGGGCCGGTCACTGGGGCTGTGCTCCCTCCCAGCCTCTCCTGCTTGCAGACAGCCAGAGAAGCTGAAAGACCTTGGCAGCCACCTAAACATCACTTTTTATCAGCCTTCTTCTGAGCACAAATCCCAAACACAGCCTCTTGCTAGCTATTATGAAGAAAGTTAACTCTGTCTCAGCTTAACCCAGGACAACATGAAGAAGCAGCCTCACTTCTACACCATGTGCGAGTAACATCCTGGCCATTTACTTATAGATTTACGAAGCAGTAAGCCGTACAAACCGCAGCACGCACTCACTTGCCTCAATCGTACAGCCAGACTTCCTTGCTGCTAGCACATACTTCTCAGATTAGCAGCACATCTTTTATTACTTTGCAGCTGCCATTTGGACTCCGCTCCTGCGCTGGCCTGAGCAACGTTACGTTTCCTTTCCCCCTCCTCTTTCTCGGGAAAGTAGGCAGGGCTGTCTGATAAAAGGCCTTTTATCTGTACAAAACTGAACAAGTCAACTACTGTATACGTAGGGTCTTATGCTGCATAATCATTTACGGTAGATTTGACTTAAACATTCTCTCTCTGTGTGTTTTTTTTCAGCTGTCAACACGTTCTGGTTTGTACAGGTCTGAAAGCACAACTTCCAGGGTTGCAAAGGGGAAGAAGGGAGTATAGTTTTTAAAAATAGTTAAGAACACATCTAGTGTACCCTTTAAAGTAACCCTCGGTCTAAGACAAACAGCTTTAGTAGCCAAGAAGGTCTGCCCAGTTTACCTTACATCCAGCGAACAAACTGCTAAGTGTCAAGTGTAAAATCTGGATTCACTGAGGTCGGGGACGGCTCTAAAACTGAGAAGATGACAGGTCACTCCTGGAAAAGTATCTTGAGGCATTTTTACAGCAAACATACAAGTTTATGTATTTTAATTATTGCACACTGCGTTAAATGAGCTTTTCTGTTTGCTGGGTTGTTTGGGGTTTTTTTTTAACCAATGGAGACCTTATTCTCAGTAAAGTTAAGGTAACACAATCTGAGAAATATGAAAAGGAAGAATAACCTCTCAGAAATATCACTACCTAAAATACACAGAGCCCTACGTAGTCCTGAACCACTCCAGTTACTGTGCAGAAGGTGCAATCAAACCTTTAAGTCCCATCGAAGAAAGGAATAACAACTCTTATAAATTACCTTTGTCTGCCTAACATTTATAAACCCGCTGAACTAGCTGAATTGCAGAAAAATTCACCAGCTGAATTAACTAGCTGAACTTCAGGATAAAACAAAGAATGAAGCTCTACATACCTTTATCTCTGCATGGATTTTTTTTAAACAAACATTTTCATTTTAATTACACTCTCCAAAGTACCATTCTCAGGCAATTCAGTGACTGCTGGTTCTCCCTAAATTACGGCCTTTTGATTGTAACAGAGGACCTTCTCATTAGGTAAAGCAGCAGCATTATGTTGGAATACAAAAGTTTTTTTTTTTAAATTGATGGCTCCAGAACAAATGCAGGGCGAACTGAGAAAGTGCATAAATACACATAGAAGACAAAAGAAAGTTAAAAGACAAATGGCTTTTGACTTGTTTATGGTGTGCTAGAAAATATGAGGAAGGGATGATAGGTGATGCTCATCCATCAAACATTTGCCTTCTTATCTAGAAGCTTTGGGGACTTTAAAAAAAACAAAAACAAACAACACCAAACACAAACCACATAACACACATCCAGAGCATTCATAGGCACACTGACAGCTTGCAGATCTCTGCACAGAAATCTCCAGGACTGGTTTGCAAACTGGGATGCATTTCCCACCCTGATGAAATGATACCAGCCCAAAAGCCCATGAACAAGGACAGGAAGAGAACAAAGCACAGAAAGGAAGGACAGCCGTTACCAGGGGACTGCGAAAAAGGAGGGAGGTAAATGGCCAAGGAGGTGGCTCGGGTAGGGTCTGGGCTATCAAACAGCCGTGAGAATGAAGATGCTTTTTCACGAGGGTTGCTGAATGCCGTATGAGCTCCGCAGACGTTGAGGAAGGTCCATCTTCAAGATTTTCCAAACTTAAAAGGGATGAGGGCCCCACCAACCTCACCGAGCTTTAAAGCCAGCCCAGCTTTGACCAGCAGATTGGACCAGATGACCTCCAGGAATCAGTTCCACCCCAAATTATCCTGATTCTAAGGGTACAAGTAGAAATAGAGTTCCATTACTCAAAGGTCCCAGGAAAGGAAGAAGCAGTCACAACTGTGACTGAAAGAGGGACAACTTACGGCAATGACACCACCTTCGTTCCTGACCCAGGAACAGCCTAACTCACCACCACCACCTGCTCTCCTGTCCAGTTTTTCTCAAAAATGTTCTCACTACATATCCGACTCAAATACCTTGTTCCAATCCCTTTTCTTTCCCACTTCAGCCATCTCCTCTCTGACCGCACCCCAGAAACCCTGCAGGCCTAATCCTGCCACCCATCCCTTTGGATGCAGGAACTAGTTTTTGATCAAAGAAAGGAAGGGCACGAGAACTAGGATAAAACAAACGGCCACTGAAATACAGCTGGAATAATATTTTTTTTTTCTCTGAAAAAAATCAAAAAAATATTAATAGGATGTGAACTCTTTTACTGTCAACTGTATGCCTCGCCTCAGTGGTAATTTTTCACATGTTCCAAAATACAGTCTAAGTGTATCCCACTCCCTTCTGCCAAGTCATTCCTAAGGTTTAAAAGAAAATAAATAGGGGGGTGATATAAAGCCAGACTTAAATAACTCTGAAACGAATACGTGATGCATATAAGGAATACCAGTATGGAAAGCTAGGAAATAAAGAAGAGCCCAAATACCCAGGACAAGATACGTGAAAAGACACACATGAAAAAAGAATCCAAACAGAGGAGGAAAAGGCAAGGTGACATATTGCTGGTATGGACTCAGGACAGTGCTGGTATTGCTCCTACTTTGGAGGCTCAAAGTTTCCACTTCGTTTATTTTTAAAGCACTGAGTCGTGACTAGCCTGGCCTCTTGAATCCCAGGAAAGAGAAAAGCAGATATTGGGAAGGATGACTGTTTGGATTGAATGTGTTAGGAAAAAAAACCCAACAAACCAAACAAACACACACAACCTACAGGAGAGCTGCCCACAGAAGCAGCTCACAGATAACTGCACAGCCCGAAAGATACATTGCCTGCTTCACTGAAACTGAAAGACCAAGTGAAAATGAACAGCTTTTAAGAATGAAGGTTTTCATCTGAAAGTAGAGCACTTACATGGACCAAAATTCCAGGCAGTGGATGCTTACAAGCGCTGTAATTGGAAAGAAAAATAACAGCTAAAAGCAGCCTAAGAGAAATGTGCTTGCATCAGTTCAGCAAAAAAATGTAATTTCTTTATGAAGGGCTTTCTTTGTCAAAATAGCGTAATTCTAAGCTTAGCAACCCCTTTATAAGGAACTAGATGTTTTCACTGAAAATAGAAGCTGACAGTCCACCTCTGTTCTTAGAGAAATATTATTTTAACCTAAAGAATTCCATAAAACTGTGGCAGATAGCTTAGCATTTTTAAAAGGCTGCCTTTAAAATTCTTTTTAAATGGACAAATATTTCAGTATAAGGCATTTGAATTTTTCATCTAACAGAACAGAACAGTCAGTGAGACAACACCTAAATCAGATATTTGACTTTTTTCTCCCCTTTAAGTGCTGACATGTGTTTCTTGGAGAAGAAAAAGTACTTGAGCAACTGAAAGCAAAATCTACACAAAAAGAGAAGGTCACTGATAATATTGTTTGGAATGTCACACATAGACCCATAGTCTTTGTCCCAGGCAAAGTATATTATACTAAATGTAAAACGGACATTTAATATAGAGAATTCTAAAGAGCTGCTTGTTTTGCAGCAAAAAGGGAAACGTGCGCTAAGAGGCTGAACTGTGACAAGTGCAGAATAGTATCAATAATCCCATTATAACACCTGATTTGCCCAACTTGTCTCTACGAGTTATTCTAAAAATCACAATAGTGTTCTCAACCATTTATGAAATGGAGCAGATCACGTCTTTGGGGCATTCACGGCCACCGATTCTCCATGCTTTGTTGGAAAGAATGGCATGAATAGCCACTAAGTCTTACACTTCATTTTCTTCAACCTCTTCTTGATATCCTGGTGTTTCGCGTCGTGTTTGACTATAGGAAAAAATAATACAAAGGTAGGACCAAGCAGGTGTTTGCTTTCTGGAACCAGCACGTTCTGTGGATGTATTATGCAGCATCGTGGCTTAATGGACCAAATCAGGTCATCAATATGCATGATGTCCACATCGGGCAGTGAGCAGGAAGCGGGACGGATCCTCTTCTCAACAATGGAAACTCTGTCGAGCAGAGATTTGACATAAACCAACAAAAGAGCCCAGGCTCCAAGCGTTATCTGAAATCATGTGTGTACACGCATTCCACACCAAAGACGAGATTTTTCAGGAAAACTGGCAAGGACTAGAGACACTTATTCAGGTGACTACTCATTAAGAAACATGTATTTCTCATAATCCAGGCTGAAAAACAGGCTGTCCTCTTAGGTTTGTACCTTAACTGAATAAATCCAAAGCTCTTTTAGAGATCACCATGGATCATCCAGAAAAAATATCATAAACTAAATGATAGGACAGAATAAAGAAGACTTATTTTGCCAAGGAGATACTTGAAAAATACTTTTTTCCTTGTAGGAAGTTTTCTTCCATTAAAATTATTGGAGAGCTATTACTAACTGCAGGACACATCTAGGCAGTAAAACACAAGAAGGTTCTTAACTTATAAGTTTAAAAAAAAAAAAATGAAAGCACACAGCAAGACAACTATTTAGACTTTCATTTAGACAAACAGATTATTAAATTCTTGGATTGGAAAGCGAGGATGCCTTATAGATCACTGATTTTAACCTGTTTATCTTAGCAGAGGAGGTATCAAAGATATGCAACAATTAAATAAATGTCAGATAACTAAACAAAAGTTATGATTTGTGTAGAAGACTTTAAGAAAAAGATACAAAATAGAAAAGAGAAGCAATAGAGGCTGCCAAGAAATTCAGACTGGAGACAGGGAAATCCTGCTGGCTGATGGAAGGATGGACAAGGAGTGGGAATTAGCAGTAATTACACACCCACTATCAGGTGTGCAGATTGCATTTATAAATGGACTTCAAAAAATCAAACACAATCAATACCTATATTCTGTATCCGGAAAGCAGCTTTTTGCTTACGTTTAACACAAAGCACCACGTTAGTACCATGGAGACTCTGCGACATGAATGAGGAAAAAGACTTTCTAATCAACACACCCATAAAACTCGCATCTTAAAAGAGAAAAGTGTTGACCCACTGATGTTCATTTTTATAAATGCTGGAATTAAACAATTGTAGACACCAATAACTAAGACTTCAAAATGCAGTTGTCAAAAGAATCATGGATCTAAGCCATTTTCTGCTGAGCACCTGCACAAGACTCTCTTATTTTTCTTTGTTTTCATCAACGAAACAGAACAAAAATCAGCAAAATAACTAACCAAGAAGATAAAACATTCACAAAAATGATTTGAGTCACTTGGTAAACTAGGAAAGCTCAAACAAAATGTGTTTGCAAGCAGTTCTTCAGGCTTGCATCAAGGATGCATGTAGGAAAGGAGCAAGAGATGCCACCAGGCAGGACGGCTGGAGCTGGAAGGTGGAGAACAAGAACTCTCAAAGGTTGTCCTGTGCTTTAAGTGCCAGTGGTGACATGGGTGTCAACCAAAGACATCACTTCCCAGAAAGCATCAAATACTTGTGAAGGCTCCACATCCTCCCTAGCTTCTAGCCTTTAAATAAAGGAACATGCTTTTATGCTTTTTTTTTTTGTCCTCCCAGAAACCTGCTCATTTTTAAAATGTTTTTATTCATGAAGCAGGAAGAAGTCTTCAGAACAAAGCGAAGTGTGTTTATAAGCAAACCTGCCTGGTGTGGTTTTCTAGGACAGATCAGATCAACCACAGCAAGATTCCAAAGTGCGGGAAGCAGAGGAGCCTCACAGCCCCTAAGTATACACGGGGGAACATCACTCAGTGCAGGAATAGGTCTGAATGGCTCCAGCATTTTTGCATTTGGAAAACAGAATGAAGCTACCTCAAACCTACAGACATACTTTTGAGTAATGCACGTGGACCACCTCAAGCTTCTGGGATCACTTCACACAGCCAGGCTGGACGTGGCTTTCTAAACAGACCCAAAACAGGACCGCAAAGTTACTGAAAATCTCAACAGAAGGATTATACGGAGGAAATTCAGAAATTTCAAGGGTTTGGGGTTTTTTTTAGAATTTGTTCTTTGTCTTTTAAAACAGACAGCAACGATAAAGCTACCAACTGCAGATGTGCAGCAAGCTCAACTATGGAAAAAGATTTCACTCTGATTTTTTTCCTAATGTTTCCTACAGAAAGTCTGAAAATCCAGTAAACTCATTGAGAGATTTTAAAGCAATTTGCTGTCTTCCAAATGAACCGCCATCAAGTACATGCAGATATAACAACCATTCATCTCACTGCCCTGGACGGAAATTTCTACACAGTCTACGCACTTACTACAAGAGGAGGTTTCTCTGGAGAAATCATGGAACGATAGCCAAGTTTCTTCACAAGATAAGCCTGAGAAAAAAACTAGTTTCCATATGTGTGCGAATTACCAACTAAACCCCTCCTGACATGATCTGGAGCACAGAAGTCAAAGCTCTTAATTCCCTAGAAGAAACTATGCCCAAGTCTTAAAAATACATCTTCCTCACACCCCTCCGAAAGTTCACTTCACTGGTATTTTTTTTAATTACTGCTTAATTACAAAAGTAATTGATTTCAGCAGTAAAGCAAAAAGATGACAAATGTCTTAAATATTACAGAAATACTCTAGAGAGAGATTTACCACAGCAGTAAATCTAGTATTATCCTCAAAGGAAGACACAATAATTTCAATTCATGGGTGAACAAAACAGGCTACTGACCAGTCAATCTATGCTGCTTCTTGTTTGTCCCAAATTCCAGGACCCACCCTTAAAGTCTACAACCTCTTCCTGCTCTCCGTCAGGCCACAGTAACCCTCTGTATCCTCCAGGCTGAAAAAAAAACCCCAAAACATTCTGCCCAGACTCCAGGGAATGAACTAATATAAAAGAAAGTTGTTTGTTGAATTTTCAAGGCAGGTGCCTCAAGCTTATTTTCCTGATGCCCCAGGGGTTAGGTAGATGCTGAGTCAGAGAAAAGACATAATTTCACCCTGAATTTTTTTTTTTTTTAAATTCCAAACCTGTCGTAAGGTTGTGTTTGCCAAGCTGCAGTTGTTTTGCCACGTGGGATTTCTGAATCAGTCCGCGTAACTTGTGTTCAATGCTGCAATGGTTGCATTTAGAGAGCTCTCTAGCACCTTCCTCGAGCCTCACAGACGTCGCTCTTGCTGGGAACTATCTGCCATCCTCCTGCTCTTACAGTTAGTACTGCAACACCGAAATAAATAAATGTATTTTCAAGAGAGAAATACTTTACCTAGCACCTTGCTTTTCTTTCCTGAAACATTCTACTTTTACTACAAGTGGAGCAATCTGATTTTTCAAGAAACTTGTCTGCGATCTACTCAAGCACACCTTACCTCTTCCTAATACACCTTTACAAATAAATACTCGTACAGGGCTCCTCCTCTGTAAACCTCAAAGCATTTCACAAGGCAAAGGAAGAAAAATTTTTGGAATTCTACTGCTGGAGCAAAAGTTGCATTAATTGCCAAAAGCTTCTGTTTAAAAAAAAATAAATTAAAAGACGAGGGATCTAGTTCCCATTCTATCAAAAAGACCCATATTATCTCGGCTAAAATTCACTCAGTGTCTCTCCAATTCCTTACTAGGGAAATACTACCACCTTTCCAGTCTTCACAGTGTGAGGATAAATCAGTTAACACTTGCAAAGCGTTGGATTAAACAGTAAAGAACAGCAAAGAAAAAAAAGTAGCCACAGCACATGTCAATAAGACATGGGGGCGGGAGGAAATCTCTGATTTTAACCCTTAGGATGTGAATCCACTGAAAAATTGTTACAAAGGCCACTATATCGTAAGTAAAGCAGCCTAGCATCCTTGTCAGAAGACAGTAAAATAAACGGTCAGGTTCTATCTTCTGATGAATGGAAAACCAATATATTAACTTCATCTTATTTGAAGGCTCCTCTCCTAATTATTGTCATTGATATGAACACCGAAGGATGCACTTGCTCTGCACTCCTCTAGCTGCCAATAGGAATGTGTGGATATAAACTGAACTACCTTTTATTTTCTCCACATTTTAAAACGTTTTAAATGTATCAAGTTTCCCTTTGCAACAGACTCAGCAATCAACACCAAGTGACCTGTCCACTCTCTCCAGATCCCAGATAAGACAGCGGGTTTTACGGAGCACGCACATCTCTTCAATGTTAACTGATCTCCAAGGAGAAAAAAAAAAAAAAAAAGACAGAAAAAAATCATAATTAGTGGCTTTTTAAAAAATCTGAACAGAAACTTCTACTTGCAACTCAGTTCAAATGTGGAGCTCCTGTGCAGCTGGCAGAATGGACTTTCCTATTTTTTTTTCTACATTATTGATGCCTTCAGTGTAGGTGCTGCAGTTAGCAACTAATTAGCATGCACTGAAACGAGGAGCACATTTCACAGCTCCAGCTCTTCAAGGTTACTCGCAGACCCGAAGAGATACACCACGTTGGTTACGCAGAGTCTGGCTGTAGTCTGAAACAAGGATCGCTACGTGTTGAACAAAACCAAAGCATGACAAAACACGCCAGGGAAGGTCACCTCTGTGTTCCCAGGATGTGACACAGCCTGGGAAAGACTGCTGTCAAGCTAAAAGTGCTAAATAATGATGACAGTGGAGATGTAACCATGATCTTTACTTTTTTTTCCCATTTTACCTATTTAACATGCCAGGTGAAAGAGTTTTTTATTAGGTAGCAGCAAAAGCACACATTCATCAAGTTCTACTTGCACCTAACAAAAGAGTGTTCTCAACCACTGATTGCAGCCAGCTCAGTAATCAAGGAGAATAGCTAATAATAATAGAAAAATGACAATTTAAATGCTATTACTAGGAAATGAGAGCCTTTCTATACTCTCAATCCTGAATATTAAGGTAAGCCTTGAAGCGTATATTAAATAACGCAGCACTGAAAATACAGGTGAAATGGCTTAGGGTATATTCACACCAGATCTAGAACAGACGGCAGAACTGCAGCCCTAGGGCTGAAATGTCAAATACTTCTCCCTTTTATACCATGGCACAGCCTAGAAAAGCCAGTAAAGAGCCCAACTGGAGGCAGACAACGAGCAGAAAACCAGCTCAGAAAAGCTTCACCAGAACAGGTACATCACAGTGCAAAGAGTCAGTAAAAAAAAAAATCCCCGGATAAAATAAGCATTAGGGCAACGTACATACAGATGCTGTAATTCATCACATACATTCAAGCCACTTACCATGTAATTAGGGATAAATTATAAACACTGAACCGTGGTGTTTCATGAGCGTTTGTACAGGTTCTCCTCCAAACAAAAGCACTCTGTAGAGAAACCTGGCACCCAAGAGCACTGCATCAGCGTACAAGTTTTTTAAACCAACAAAGCATCCTGTTCTGGGAATCTTATTTTCACTGTCCAGCCTTCCACTTTTTTTTTTTTTAGCTTGCCAAAAAAGTCATAAGTTAGAATATTCTGAGTTCCCTAAGGTGACAAAAGGCACTTGGACAGAATCTGTGAAAAGATTTAAAAGTCTTGCTTCAGAAAACTACCTACTGAGAATTTCCAGTTCCCTTTACAACTGGTTGAAAAAGAATCTCCCACTGTTGATGAATACGACTTCACATTTAATTCGATTACAACTTCTCTCACCAAAAGGCTTTATGTGAAATTTTATTACCATCTCAAAAAAAAACAAACGAAAACAAAAAAAAAAACACAAACAGAAATCCTTTTACAGGCCCAAGAAGAAACATCCAACATTGTTCTCGAACTGTACACTTATCACCAAACCAAGGAAGCGAGCCCACAAGAGTTCATTCATAGAAGCGGCCATTCAATGAATCTCAAATGATGCAGCTGCGTTGCTGGAAAGTTGGGGTTTTTTTAAATGCAAGTATCTGAAAGCCTCAGTTGTTAAGACTGAGCCTTCTGAATCTGAGAATGTAATTGTTTTTCTAACTTATCACAACTATTCCCTAAACACAGCGACTGCTCTAAATGCCTCTGCATATAGAAAACACCCCCAGTGCAGAATGGATAAAAGTATGCGGAATTGATCTTAAATTCTCTCCAATGTCATTACAAAAATCACTAAAGAATACCTACTTTTAATCAGAGTTTCATTAGGCACACATCGATCCTGGCGTTGAAAATTTAATCAAATGAAGTGCAACTGCCGATACAGCCAATGTATGCTAATGTAAATTCCTGTACAATGAACGAACTGGAGCACCAGTAACTGCAGACCCTCCTAGCACCACTGTGAGCGTTTGCATTACATCCAGTACAAATTTCATTTGATTTACTAAGTGTTTTCAGCTCAGCTTGGGCTGAGAGCACATGCAGAAAATCCAGGAGGAGAAAATGTGTACATCGCAGTTTCAAAGTATACAGAAACCCTCTTTCATAAACTGACAGTAAAGTCACAGCCCACGGAAAACGTCTCTTCTGTATCTACTTGTGGGTGATGCCGCAGCAATGACTAAAACGATGCTCAACACAACAGCCTACAACTACATTTGGAAACGTCCTCGCGACAGCTTGTGTTTTCACATTTTACTTCTGTCACTGCTCCAACATCAACAATTGTAACGTCACACACATCTCCACTTGTATTTATTGTATATTGAGCTCCACAAGCTCTATCACTTGTATTTTATTCTACCTTTAATCTATTTGAAAATAAATTAATGTATTTTTAATCTGTTGTACTTGGATTTAAGCTCCAAGAGCCTTTACTGTAAATTAAGCAGGCAGCTGCCCCTTATTAGATGCTTTCTAATTTTGGAACAAGGGAGAAAAATCAATCCTCCCTCCTTTCTCACAAGCAAATCAAAATTCATTCCACTCCCTACCACAAGCATGAGGCCAAATCTGGCTGCTTTTATTTCAGCTGAATGGGAAGCTGCTCTTACTGAAGAATGTGCATGTAAATTTATTTTGGACTGAGTATGCCAGAACACATTTCCTCTCCCTCTAATTGACCTGATTTTACTTTTTACTCAAGTTTCACACTAACTTCTGAGAAAAACCTTCAAGAGTTGATTGACTTTATAACAATATGAAAAAAAATGTTAAAAATGTCTTCTGCACCCAAGAACTTTCTCAAGTCAGAATGTCCATGAAAACACAGAATGAGTTTAAGTTGTGCATGGGCCAAACTGCCCGATTCAGAACTTTAACAGGTAACTTTCATACTAAGCACCTTACAGAAAGGATAAATGAAAAAACATACACTGTGGAAAACGTGCTAATGAATAAATTACCTCAAGAGAACAATGTCATAGACATTAAAATTATTCCAGAACCTACCTGTGCATATTCTTTCTCAATTGCAGCCCTTTTCTGACTGAATGCTCTGAAAGAGGAAAAAATAAAAATCCATTAACACATACAGCAAAAGACTATAAATTCAATAATTTACCTAAAAGGATCTTCTGCTAGACAGTCTTTATAGTTAAATGAGCAACAAAAAAGCAAAATTTTTTGACAACTGTCTATCAGTAGCCTAGCAACTACCGCATGTGGGCTTCACATATGCGGTGTTCAAATGTCCGAGTTTTATTGGACAAATTCAGTTCCCAGGACTACCGGTGTAAATACCGTTTACTTCATTAAAGACTCATCAGCTTTCTGCTGGTGGACTCTAGGGAAGAATTCGGTAGCACGGAGCAGAATTTGGCTTTATGCATCTAGATGACTTCCTATTTCTTTTTTTTAATGAAAAAGTCACGTTTCCTCAACAACAATTTTAAAATTAAAAAAATTAAACACGATCACTGTTCTAACAGGAAGAAGGTTCAAACACCTAGAGGCGTCAAGGTTCTTTCTTCAATAGCTCTTTATCCCTTCCACAGCCAAAGCAGAGTAATTTTCTTCAAGCTACACTATAAACTACCAAGCTTAAGGCTACGCCATCAGCAAAAGCAAATCTAATTCTATTTAAATTAGTTACACAATAATTACGGTGACACGTTAATAAAGACAATCCTCAGGAACATCCTCTAATGGTTAACTCAATAAACACAAACAAAAGGAGTTCTGAACAGGCTCTTTCTGCTCCTGTCTACTCCATTTCACCCCGAAGAGCATCCACACACTGATACGGCGTTACAGGCTCGGTCTCCCCAACAGGATGTAAAACAAAAGTCTAAATGCATCGTGATTGCTTAAAATTCTTTCCAGATTAATGACAGCCCCAAAGAGCTGGCCGTAGTCCAATAATTATATCCCACCTTCCTAAATCCCCCTTGGGTAGCTCAGGTGGGTACAAAGGGCCGCACGACTGTGCCATGCAAAACACCTTTATATGAATGAAGTTGTCTGAGATGCTTATAAAGGAATCTACTTCGTAAAGCATTCAAGATATTTCATCTCATATTAAAAACCAATTTCATTTAGGCTCTCCTGTTGCAAAGCCCAATATCCCAGTCAGTTTAGAAAACATGTAAAAACCACAATATCCTTCTAAAAGAACTTACTTTCCTTTGAAAAGCGTAAATAACTGCAGAAATAGCTACTAGGAATAACTAAGATGTATTATCAATATTGAAAAGGTAAAAGAAAAAAAGCAGCTGTCTTTGAAACATAAATCTGGGAAGGCTTTCAGCAAAGGCAGTTCTTTTCCAATTCTCAGGTAATCTTATCCGAAAACATCAGAGCTAAACACTAAGGATACTCAGTTTACACAAAACCTGGGTATGGAGCCATATATTTCACCACAAGGTTTTTTTCCCTCCCATACAAACCAAATTCCACTTACACTAATTGCGGAACACTAATTGTGACAAGCTGGAAGCCTAAGATATCCCCTGAAAACCTTCTACGTTAAAAGGTTTACACTAGGGAAGAAAAACAAAAGCATTCAACTGGCCCTAATGGAGAATTACAAAATACCATGCAAATCAAATTTATTCGCAAAACCGACAGAAATCTCGGAACCACTGCAAGCTCCAGCATGAAGAAAATGTATTGTACGGTAGCAGCTCCATAAATCAGAAACATTTAGAGTAGTTTTAGATTTTGTTCTGTATTTGAAATGGAGTTTTACAAAAAAGTTGGCAAGACAGCATGTAATTCAATTTACACAATACTTAAATTTACGTTTGATCTATGTTTTGGTGACTGAAGAAAATGGTAAGTACGGCAAGACCGGCAGGATCAGCCGTCTGCACTCCTTGAAGCTGTTTTGTGACTCCATTTCCCTCGATTAGTCAAACACAAAGCTGTTTTTAACCTCAGGACAGTTTATACAGGAATCCTTTTATGACAACCATAAATACGTTACAAAACAGAGCAAAATCTGAGACTGAAGTAGACCCTATTTCCCAGGAGAAAATTATTTTGAGCAGGAAAAAAAAGTCTGACTAATAAATGCATCATAGTTTCTTAACATGGGAAACCTGAAAACTTTGATGTGTGTATCTTGATTTTATGGGCAAAGCCAGGATATTCTTGACCTTAATGGCATTCAAGATGGTATTTCAAGTTCATTCACATAAGGAAACATTTGGTTGTGTAAGCTAATAAAATGTTCTCCAACTGTTACAAAAGAGTTTTTAATAAATTAATTAGTGAGTCTGCAAGAAAGCAGGAAAATTATTTAGGGTTTCTTTAAACTAGGATGCATTAATATCTGCTATTGTATCTTTTACTCAAATTAACCATTAATTAAGTGCAAGAAACACCAGAATTGCACGCCCAAAAATGTGTCTTGGTTTTTATTTAGGAATTACTGTTCAGAAACATCATCTGTTTCCTGCGAACATTAATTCATGCAATATGCTTATTCCCCTTGCCCCACTAAAAATCATTCAAAAGCATTTAAAGTCTTTAACAGTTTAAAAAGAGGGTGAAAAATAATAAATACAAAGAAATTCAACAATGTCTGGTGTATATAATCAACCTAAAACCATTTTTCATTTAATTATGATACTTGCCACAATCCTCACACTGCAGGGAAATCCTGACTTAAGTCTACAAAAAAATAAAAACAATTAAAAAAAAAATTTACGCTCACCATCAGGACAAGAGGCTGTCATTTAAAAGAAACATATTTTATTACACATCCAGAGTGTGAGCAGGCGCCTGTCTTTAAAAGATCCTGCTGGTAGGGACGACTGCTGCAAGCCCGAAGGGAAAGTCACACTCAGGAAAGTTATTTCAATGGTTTCAACATCCGTGATTTACCACCGAGAGGCAACGCCAGCCACCCACAGGCTGGCTTACGGCTCCGTACGAGCAGAATGAACCTAATCCTGGAGGGATTATGAAGGAATGTTCTTTCTGAAGCTCTGCAGAGAAGGGCTGTCCTCCTTTGAAATGGCAGCAGTTGGCCAAGTTTGGTTGACAACACAGCGGTGGGGTTAGAGAACAGCCGCTCCTATTGTCATCAGGACAATAAGGACTAAATGAGGGGTTGGAAGGGACTTCTCTTTCAGACTGAAAACTAAGAAGAAAAACTGAAGAGGACGGTGGAGATTTTTCTGCTGTGTAGCAGGACTTCTCCCACCTACATCTTCTCCTTACATTCCTCACCGGGCTTCTGAGCTGGGACAACATACTCCAAGGTGCACCACGAGGCTGAGCTGGTCACTTTGTGTCCTGAGGAAGGGAATTCCTTGGTCTTAATTCATGTGACTTTATGTGATGAAATGTAATGATCTGTCATATTGAAGAGATCAGATTATATGATCTAAATTTCCCTTGGGCTCTCAGTGGAACTGTAAGGGAGCAGGGGAAAGACAGGTACCGTCATCCTCACTTTGTTGATACTACTCCTGCTAGTGCCAAACCCTCACTATCACTGCCAATTCCCAAACACGAGTTCCAGGTATTTAAACTACTCATTTTAATTTAAGATAACATGCTATGAAATATTCAGGTACGTTTTAAATTTTCATTGTAAATAAGTGTAACAATTTGAAGTAAGGAGTCAGGTCAGTGGAGAATCATAGTTTAAGAAGTCTTCCTACAGAGCTGTGAGTTCCCAGGAGAAAAAGACGGGCTCAGCCTGGTGTATGGATGTCCACTTGGGCTGGAAATGTCTAAAGCTCCTGCATTCACGAAAAATTAGTCTATTAACTTTAAAATATACATAATTTTTTATATAAAACAATGTTGTATTTGCCAAGATTATGTAGTCATACAAATCTAAGGATGAAAGGCACAGCTTGCACAGTAAGAACAGTTAACACCCTGAAAATCAGAAAGTAAATTACTCTCTATATTAAAAAACTAATTTAGCTACACCTTGAGAGCTATGCAAAAAATGTAAACAGACACTTCATGTGCAGGTCTCTTGAATAAAAGAAGGGACTAAATTTGCACAGGTGAATGTATTTCCATTTAAAGGCTGAGAAATACAGCAATGAGCCAAGCAGGGGCTGAATCGCATTTGGAACGAGTCCCCGTGCAAGATCATGACAGTGATCAAAACCCAGATGTATTAACGGGCAAATTGGTGCAACTCACTGAGCACTAGCAGTTTGTGTTAATGACATTTTTTGGCTGTGGACATTCAGATAAATTGTTTAGAAATTTTAATGGAAAAAAAATTCTTACAATTTATACAACTATGCAAAGCACCAGAAAACGTACAAATTAGTATATATGAAACATCAAAAATGTGTTAGACTAAAGAAACGCACCTGTTTGAACTGACCTTGAGCTAAGAGAGTCCCCAACTGCTACACTAACAAAAACAAGCAGCAGCAAATGAGAAAAAAACGTGCTCAGCTCTACGGAGACTGGATTTCCCAGATCAGCAGAACACACAGCAACAGGACTGACACTTCCAGTGCCGTTCATCTGACAGATGATTAAAGGAGGGGGAAAAACTTTACACATGCACACAGTGCGTGGTGATGGTAACTCTCCAAAACCTTTTTAAAATCCTTTTAATAAAGGCTACTGTATTCCTAGCAGAATCAGAACAATAAAGTCGGTATTGTTTTATCTTTGTGGTACCAACTGTGAGTCTCCCTGGGTCGACAAAAAATGAAACCCACATAAAGTGATGCAGATAGAGAACCGTAAAGCCCCAATACAATGAGAAAAGGAATGGAAAAAAGGTGAAAGAATAAAATATTTCCCACTGTTTCAATTTGATGGGATAATTAGGCAATTTCAAAACTCAGTTGAAAAATTAATACACCCCGTCAAAACTTCTTGAAGCAAATCAACTGAGGAATTGCAGACCCCATTGCAACTGATGTTAAACTGGCTCGATTCACCAACGCTCAGGGAGGTGAATCTGTGAATTATGAAATACCCAAAAAATAGATTAAGAATAATTAATGATATCTAAAACATACACCAGCAGAAAATTATGACTTTGCAACTTCTACTTATAACGTACAGTGGTTGCACACATACTCTGTTCGCAATGATGTCTAAGCCAATACTATAATGGTTTTCTTTTTTAAGATGAACGCATACGCTCACTCCAAAACTTTCCACTAAAAACTTCAAAACAGCTCTCATTCAAAAAAATTTTAAAAAAAAATTTAAAAAAAGAGGTGGGGGGCAAGCCCAGAAAACTCCAAAGCCAATATTATGCTTCACGGTAGTATTACACAGCTGGCTTTGCTCATTCTTTTTGTCCCATCCGGAGACAAAAATCAATACCGAACAATCTAAAACCCAGCTATCTAACAGAGAATAACACACATGAACAACCTTAGCCCTCCAAAAATATCCCAATCTACCTCTGAAACAAAACCAAACAAAAACCAGCATGCAGCAAGTTAAAATCCAGCATTAAATATCAATTCCCTACCTCCCTTAACTGACAAAAATATCTAGAATGCCTCTTAGGGCGATGGGATGTATTTATTCTAAGCAAAGGAAATGGATCCTAATACATGAGCAACGGGGGAGGAACCCCGATGGTGAACTACACACACTTGAAATATTTATGTACAAGATGCTATTGAAATTTCCAGCTGGCCACCCCAGCCTGGCCTGTTGCTCAAGGCCAGCGTGTCCCACGGGCAGGACTTGGCGTTTGCCTTTGTTGACCTTCACGAGGTTCCTGCCAGCCCCCTTGTCACCCATCCATCAAGGCTGCTCTGAACACAGCCCTGCCTCCAGCCTAACCATTCTCCCCCAGTTTGATACCCTCCATCAAGTTGCTGGGAGCATGCTCCATCCCATCACCCAGGTTGTTATTAAATTATTAAATCATTAAACAGTACTGAACCAGTATTGACCTCTGAGGGAAGCCCAGCTGCCAGCTGGACTTTGCACTGCTCTCCACTACTTACAGTTGGGAAGTCCGGCCAATTTTCCACCCACTTATCAGTCCACACGTCCCCGATGTGGCTGTAAAGGTTCTACAGGAGGCTGTGTCAAAGGCCTCACTTCAGTCAACACACACAACATACACTGCTGTCACCTTGCCCACCCACACTGCCAGCTTTCCCAGAAGGCTATCAGGCACAATTTGCCCTTGGCAAGTCCACGCTGCCTGCTCTCAATCACTTCTTACCCCTTGAAGAAATGGCTTCTTGGAAAAGAAGCCTTGAAAATGGCTGCTAGGAGGTTTTGCTCCATAACCTCCCCAGGAACTAAGGTAGAGCTGAGCAGCCTGCTGATCCTCTTTTCAGCCGTTTTTGAAAATGAGTATGGCATTTGCCTTTTCCCAGTCATCAGGAACCTCTCCTGATTGCCATGACCTTTCAAAGATGACAGAGAGAGAACTATCTTACCACACCTCTGCAGTCCAAGGTCCAAAAGAGTACAAAGAGTACAAAGCTCTCACATTTGTAAGATCCAAAGCCCTGGCTGAAACATCAGCTGCTGGATGTGTCCCCTCCTGCCCAAGCCCTTCACCCTCACAGGAAGGACTAAGAACACACCCAAGGCCCCCCTGCCCTTCACACTTGTCCCCAGAGCTCTGTCATCACTCTTTACACATTCAAGGTCACCTCTGGTAGTATCCTAGGTGCCCCCACGGAGTAATAGTCCCTATGTTGGATGAGAGTTTGTAGTTGTTCTGCAGTATCCTGGACCGAACTCCCCAGCAAACAACAGATCTCCAAAAACATCGTCAGCTCAGCACATAGATGCTTCTGTTTCCTGCAGGACGGAGTCTCCAGTGACCATCACCTGCCTCTGACAGTACACAGCCTGCTCACTTCCTTCCACAGCTCCTTTACTTGGTGACAACTCTGCCTCACCAGAGCACATCTCCCACAGGGGAAGCCGCTGGTGACCCCACCACGCACACCTTGCAGTCCAAGACCTGCACAGAGCGTTGAGACCTCTGTTGGGCTAGGTATAGTTCCTCCCACTTATGTTCCCAACACCAACATTGCTCAATTTCAAGCAATTCCATTTCTTGAGCAGAGTCCTTGGCCCACCTTCTCCTCCTGCTTTGCCATCTGCTACCTGTACTCCGGGCTAGCAGCTGTACAGCCACTCTCTAAACATCTGTCGAAGAGTCGCTTGACGCCCCTTGGTCAGTCTGTTGAAGACAAAAGGTTTAAGCACTCCCCTGCCAGGAAACAGCCAAGAGAAGCAGGAAGCCAACATGAGTGCCCAAGATGACTTCTGAAGAAGCAGCCTGAAGACCGTTGCACCAACTGCTATGTCAAGTAGCCAACTCCGCTGCACCGACTTGCCAATGGTAAGGAAAAACCTCGCTGGAAGCACATGGATGTGTCAGCTAAAGGCGCAGCATACCAGAAGAAAGAGCTTCACACTTCAAAGGTACAACAGCTAATGTTTAATAGACTGATAGTTACATTTGATATGGTCACAGTTGGACTAAAATATTCTTTGTAATTCCAGCTGCCACTACAAAAATCAAAAGGGGAGCAATCCTGAAATACTTGGGGGGAAGAAAAAAGCCAAAAGACTTTCCCCTCTTCTAGGAAAAGAGGATTTCTTTAGGAATGCTGATGTTCTTGTTTGTTCACTGCTTTTATCTGGATGCCTCATCCCACTTTCCCTGGTAACATTAAAAATGCACCATAATGAATCAATATCATACACTTGAACAAGTGTTTTTACCTGGTTTTTAATTTAAGGACAGCTGTGTCTAACAAAGGCACGACTGAATTCAAAAGTACTTCAGCTAACATAAATCACCTCTGTGGCTCAGTTTACGCCAGCGCTTGGCAATAAATGCTGAGATAACACAGCACACGGGCAGCTGCACGCCTAATTAGGCACTTCAGGAACACCCGCACATGCAGGGACAGAGTGCATTAATATTCCCTTTCCATGTCCAGCAGAGACAAAGCCGACATACCTGGAGCAACAATTAATCTACAGAAATTATTCATCATGACGAGACTCTCAAATGTGGCATGTAATAGCCTCTTCTTTGTGTTTTCCTGTTTACACTAAACAGAATTACCGCTACCAAAGCATTTTAAATGATATACATAAAATTCTGAGTGTCTGAAGGATAAATTATTTTTACAGAAAAGCCCTGACTTCTAAAGTTATCTATATACAGACTTCAGAAGCTGTAGCAGCAGCCAGAGTGCAACAACTCGGGTTATTAAAATTAAAAATGTACTTCTAATAAGAAGGGGTCTCCTGTTAGCTCCTCTCCACCAGGTAAGCCCACGTGTGGTTCTTCAAAGAAAAGAGCGAGCGATGCGCCACTTCAAAGAGGTGATTTAAAACCCTACATCCAAGGAAGGCAGAATGATCAGCAGCAATTTTCATCACAAAGTACCCGCAGCTTCAAATTCATCTACTTTTGTAGGCTGGGGAGTTCACATAATTACACAAAAGACTGGCTTTCCCTTTTCCAAGGAAAATTCCTCTGAACACAGGAGATGCTATCGGCTTAAGACAACACAGCAGCCTTGCCTGGGATACAGTAACAGAACCATTTCACTGCCTATGGCATCTGGAAAATCACCGTCAGGTTTGAGATTCGACACAAGTATCTGACAGACAACCAGAAAGCTCTCAAACCTTCTTCAGGTTTACATAAAGTTCAAACATTAGCAGAGAAAAAGAAAAAGTATCAGAACAACTCTTTTCCCTTGCCAGCCAGCGGAAGGTTAAGCTGAAGCAAGTTCACGGCTGTTGTAATTTCAAAGTTACATCTACTGCAAGATAGAAAACCAAACCAAGTACAGTGGGAGTGGGTTAAGTGGCCTTGCAGAGTGAATCCTGGACTCTCAAATGACTGCAATTATACCAGCATGAATTTTTGGATAAGGCTTTGTGCTAGCAGTGAAGCTGGCAGTGCACTCCTCCTTCCTCAACAGTGTTATTTCCCTGCCCCTTGAGCCAGCCCAAAGTTACGCAGCTGCAAAGTCACCAGGCTATCTGCTTTTCAAACAAAGAATTGTAACTTGAAAATCTACACAGCACTGGTTGGTTTTTGTGGTTTTTTTTCCCCTCAGTTTTAGGGTGTTCCTTTTATTAGAAACATATATGAAGATCACAAAAGACCAATCCAGTGATGAACATCAAAAAAAAAAAAAGTATTCAACACATCTACACACAAAAGTTTGAGGGAGCAGCATCAGTGACCATGTAGGTTAATCTTTTCTAGCCATAGCATGTTTCCTGGCACGGCACAAATTCTGCTTGCCCAACATGCCTACGTTGATCATTGCACGACATTAATGATATTTTACTTACACAACAAAAAAATCACCTAGGACAAAGCACGCAAACTTAATTCTACAGAAATGCTTTTATCCCGAGCTTGCTTTTTCAAACTAAGTTTGTGCCAACACATCTGTTCACTATTGCTACTGTTCTAGCATCACAAATAAAAGTATCTTTTCAAAATCTGTTAAATCTAACACAAATTTAACTTCTACATTGACAGACAGCACCACAAAAAACAAAGCAAGTGACCTGGAAAGCAGCAAGGTTCAGAGTGAGAAAGGCACGGTGTGTATCCCAAGTGTCACAGGCGGGGCTGTACTAGGCGGTAGAAATCTGACAGCTCCTCTGGTCCTGGTCCAAGCTGGCTGAGCCTCCACCAGCTCTGATCTGGATGTTCTGTGTGTAACAGACCTGCCAGCTCTGAGAACAGGGTAAAGGAGCTTATCCATCTGCATCCATCTAGGCAGCCATACTCAACTGTCTTGGGAAAGTAAGGACAAACCTGTTTAAAGTATTCTCTACAAATTAGTGGAAAAGTTTTCATATCCAAGCAATGGGACATTTCCTCCCTGAATCAACCCAGAAAGGGGGTACAGAGATCCCCACAGGGAAACAGTTCAAAGCCTCTTTCGGCAATAAGGCATAAAGTTCCTCTGTCAGCACCCACAGGCAAGGTAAAGCTTCACCTTAATCAGAACACGTAAAAGAATTAACTCCTTTATCACAACTCCTTCTACTGTCAGACTACCTGAAAGTTACTGGCAACCAAAGATATCTCATCAGGGAGGGAACTGTCTTGAATCACTTTCTGGCTAGTTGCATCCCTGTATCTCAGTCAAACCAAGGCTGCCTCTCTAAAAGTAGACTTCACACCTTTGCTCTTGCAAAAAGGCAAGTGAAGAAGTTAAGTTGTAAGTAAGCAGAAACTCACTCTTATCTCATTTAAGACCGTACCCTCCACTGCCACAGAGTGCTTCAGCTTCATTTTCAGCCACTCCAAGAAAACAAAAAACAACCACCAGATGCTATGTTACAGCAAATAAAAGCCTTTATGTCTGGTTTTAAAAACAACGAACTCTTTTGTTCAATCATTTTATATCACCTGAATGAAACAGATCTCTTCCTAGAAAGGTGACTGTTTTATATGCACACTGTGACCTTCCAGATTTATCTCATAAAAGAATAAGCAATTCACCAGCATTTTTATCGAGGAGCAAAAGTCTGGATCCCTCAGTGCATGCACTTCCTATTCCATGTCAGGTTTGAACAATACCAGCACTGCTACTACTGCCTTTCCTGACGAAGGCTTTGTACCACCTATTAAATAAACTCTAGAACAAGTTGCTGTACTGTGTAGAGCATATAATAGCACTGTTCAAACACAGTTCTGCTGCTTGAATTTTCTGTTAGCTTTATTTGCCTGATCTCCAGCTGTCCCATACATCAGCACAAGACCATCATCCGTGCTCTTCTGCATCGAGATAACATATGCACAATTTTTTCCCCCAGGTCTTGTAGAAAGTTGTTCATCAACACTCACATCAGAGCAGTATCTTTCCAAATGATATGCTAAGTACACAAGTCTAGGTAAAGATTTCACCTGCAAGGACTGAGGGGGAAAAAAAATCTAAAATGTTGAATAATGCAGTCTTTTCCCTGGAAGGCATCACGGGACCGTCTCTCGTGCTGCCTCTCAAAATGCCTCGATGCTACCATTCTCGTAGCACCCCTTCTTTTATTCTTCATGTCCCCGACCAGCTGTAGATGCAGCTGATATTGTTCTTCAGCAGCCAAGCAAAGCTTGACTACTCCACCATTTTCACTTGTTGTATGCTGCCCTTCAGCTCCTTGCTTCGCCTTGTGGGGCTTCATTCCTCATCTCCCCACACAACAAGGTGGCCTGCTCCTTAGCCCTCTGGAAGTCTTCCTTAGAAACACTGAGTTAGAACCATCACACCAGGCATATTCCCCCTTCCTGTCTGCTTCCCAAGAGATCCTGCCCACCAACTCCATGAAGCAGAGGAATTCTGCTCTCATGACAGCCTGTCTCCAGGCCCTGAAGTCAATCTGTGCTCAACAGAAGCCCGAGCTGCTGCTACTCTGGACAGGACTCCTACCAGCACGTTGCCAATACCAGCCTTCCTCCCACAGCAAGTATGGACAATCTGCAGTTCTTACACCACAAGAATCTCAACCCAGTGTGACTGTGGCCTCCAGAGCAAGACTTTTAACAAGAGCATACTAATACGACACACTGATGTGATATTGCTGATGATACCAAATTGAGCAGGTAGGTTGATCTCCTTGAGGGTAGGGAGGCTCT